>NC_057814.1:417613819-417740960 GCF_018294505.1 Triticum aestivum | reverse complement strand
CATCGATCGGCTTAAGTTAGCAGCAGTAGCGAAGGAATCGCTCGATCAGGTTCAGTTAACAGCCATCGATCGATCGCTCGGGTTCAGTAACGCGTAGCCTGCAGTGCAATCGCTCGGGTTCAGTTAGAGCCCAACGCCTCGCTCGGGTTCAGTTAGAGCCAACGCCTCGCACACACGCGCGTACGTGTACGAGAGAAACGCGCATCGCTCGGCCTCCGACCTCCCACCGTAACCGGGAACTCCCCGAAATTTTCCTCCCCCTCGCTTCTACCACGGTTTTTTTCCGTCATGGACGGCCCAAAGAATGTCATGCAGCTGCGTCTCCGGCCCGCCCAGGACGAAGCCCATTTTCTGTCATGATTTTTTGTCATAGAAGTAGGAGCCCACCACATCTATGATGATACCGGGTTTTGTCACAATTATCATCATAGAAGTGTCATATGTATGACAGAAAAAAAATTCGTTCGGCCCAAAATGTCACGGATGTGTCTTTTTTTTGTAGTGAGTATACAAAGGGATTACTCACACATGGTTGTGAGCATCATGAAATTGTTGATGGAGCAGGGTTGACGACGACAGCGGTGAATCCCTCTCTGTAGAGCCAGGAACGATCTACAGATCAGGGCTCCCGACGAAGGATAGGAGGTGGCGACGACTCAATCGTAAAACGTGATGAAACTTCTCTATGGTTTTTTGAGGCATATGTGAATTTATAGCATTGGAATGAGGTCAAGGCGGTGCCTAGGGGCCCCACATGGACACGCGGCGCAACCAGAGGTGGGCGCGCCACCTGTCCATGTGGTTTCCTGGTGGCCCCCCTCTGGTACTTTTTGGCTCCAGTATTTTTTATATAATCCAAAATAATTCTCCAAAAATTCCTGTCCAATTTCGCGAACTTTTATTTCTGCACAAAAACAACACCATGACAGTTCTGCTGAAAACAACATAAGTCCGAGTTAGTTTCACTCAAATCATGCAAATTAGAGGCCAAAACAAGAGCTAAAGTGTTCGAAAAAGTAGACACATTGGCCGCGTATCAGGCCTCCCCTTCCAACATTTTTCCACCATTTGTGGGGGCTTCCCCCCACCATGGGGGGCCACCAACAAGCATCCACCAATTGTGGGCTGCCCTAAAACGGGCCCCACCAAAAAACAGCTCCCCGTGATAAAGGGGAATGTCCCCCTTTGCAGTAACATGGTGTTTTTCGCATGCGTTCTCTTTGAAGAAAATTATGGAAGGCCCGAGAACATTTCCGGCATGCTCCAAAAAAATTCGGATGCATTGCGAAACTTTCCCAACTTGATGGTTTACTCCGAGACAATTTCCAATTTCTGTGAAACAGTTCCGATTTTTTCACCAAAATATTTTTAGCGTCTCCGAAACTTTCCGATGACTTTCTCTTAGACTCCTTTCCTAGTACTCAGCAGATAGATGACCCTTAAGAGTGTGTCCCTGTAGGTTCGGTGAAATATAGACATGACCGGAACTCTTTCCGGTCAATGATCAATAACGAAACCGTGGACATCCATATCGATCCCTATACCCACAATAATGGATATTAGAGTAAACCTATAGTTACCGTGTGCTATTCCTTTGCTTCGCGATATGTTACAAAAACTCGAGGTGATATTTATCGACATCCCCGTGAATCAACAACTTGTTCACTATGCCAGTTTTCTCGTTACCAGTTTTGTTCTCTTTTCTCGTTCCCGTGTTCCGGCATCATGCGATCAAATAACATTGTGTTTGTCTAGACGATGATGGATACTGTAACACCGAGATGGCCCTAAGAATATCTCTCCATCATTGGAGGACCAAATCCCAGTCTTTAGCTACCTAGTCCCTTGTCATACTTTTCCATGAACCCATAAGCTATCGTAATAGTCACCCTATTAGAGATGACATTCAACAAACCCCATAGTTCATGAAGCAAGAAGGAACTGGATATCCTCATATATAAGGAATAATGCAAACGTTTAACTTTCTCTGTGTTATAAACCATTAACTTGTGATGAATGGATCTCATAGTAATAACAACAATTGGGTCAATTCGACACAAGTGTTCCTCTAACATTATGTCCACAAAGTTGCAGGCATTCTCATGCCCATGATCAGAAAAACTTGATCATCATGCAACACTTAAGCTAGTCATACAGGTATTGATGCGGAGCATCCTACAGACATCACCATGTCAAGAGTCCGTTTGGCAAGTGACATGTGCGACATCTACTTCACATACATAAAGGTGAATCATCGCCTTTACACGTGTTCACTTGACCCCTTTGAGGATGGTATACTACTTGACACTCCACTCATGTGCATGCATAGGTATTGTCGAAATGCTATGGACGACGAGGAGGAGTGCGAGCGCAAGTGTACAACTACACCATCCACGAGGAAAGCGTGGAAGTGAAGACGGAAGAAGACGGAGCTGCGGAGTCTACAGCGGCCGGACGACCGACGCGCCATCGGGCGTCCGACACTCTACAGCGCCCGGACGACCGCCGTCCACCGGATGTCCGACACACCTTCCACCTAGCCAGACGAAGACGCTACAACGGTCATACGACTGACGACCTTCGGACGTCCATCGACCTCCAGCCACCGGACGTCCGACGCCTACCGGAAATCCGGTGCCACCTATCCCGAAGCAAAACGACGGACTTCCGATGCCCGCCGGACGTCCGGTTCCCCATGAACCATCAGACGTCCGACACCGACCGGACGTCCGGTACCTGCGTGTGCGCAGCCACGGGCCTTTGGCCTTGTATCCCTCTCCCACTTACCCCTTCGTGGCTTAGACTATAAATAGACCACCTCCACCTCCTTTCTAGGGTTAGCAAAGTGATAGCTCATTTGATGTGACTTTGCTCCTACCTACCTCTACTCTTGAGAGAGAGAGAGAGAGACCACCACTCCCATGGAGTTCAAGACCTCCATGTGAGAAGATCCATCTTGGATTCAAGACCCCCTCACGGGAAGATCCGTCTAGAATACCATCAAGACCTCCTCTTGGAGATGAACACTACCTTGTATCTTTCCCTTTGTTGTTCATGTACCCATGTGGATCTTGTGTGTTTGATTGTCTAGTGGATGTGTGATTGGACTTGTTCTTGAGTGTTTCCCCTTGTGATTTCTCTCCGTTCTTCCCCGTGTTTCTTGTTCTTCGAGGGAATCCACTCCAATCGTGAAAGATCAGCCTACACCGGGTTAGCCCCGTATCATATGGTATCATGAGCCTTGTTGATCACGTATTTGGAGTCCCTCCCATCATTTTCTAGCCTTCTTTTGCTTGATTTCGTCCTAAAATTCGAAAATCCCCACCAAAAATAGCCCTATTTTTTTTGATTTGTTGGTTTGATGATGTTTTGTTGATTTTGATCCATGGATTTGCTTGGTTTCAAGTGGATCTAGCATCTTCCCAAGTTTCCCCACTTTTCATCCATGAAATCTCATCAATTTTGACCCCAAAATCATCAATTTCCGCCCAAAATCGCACCCTAGATCTCAAATCCCGCGTTGATCCGATACACCGGACGGCCGACGCTTTAACGGACGTCCGGAGCCCCAGGAATCACCGGACGACCGGTACTTAACGGAAATCCGACACCCCGATCCCGAGCTGAAACAGCGGATTTCCAAGCCCGACCGGACGTCCGACGACGGGACATCCGTCCATTACCAAACGTCCGCTACATGTAGATATTAACTTCGGCTGATTTTCGTTTCAGCCATAACTAATTCATCCGAACTCTGATTTTGATGTTCTTTAGCTCGTTTTGAAGCTATTGACTTTCCCCATCCCGCAAAAATACCACCAACATCATTTGACTCCATCAAATTTTCCAAACTTTCACATGTTTGCCTAGGCCCTCCACCATATCATCTGCATAACCACAATAGTCTTCCGCAACCTAACCCATTTTGATCGCCATAGCATTAGTGGTTGCTTGAGTAGTGATTCGAGTCTCCTAAGGTGTTTCGGCTACTTAGGGACGGTTGCTTCTTCATCAACCACCACCACCACTTCCGCATACCCATCGCCCATCATACCCTTCCGCCACCCCAACTTAACCCACTTTTGTTTGAGATTGTTTGAGTTGAGGCTTGTGTCTCCTAAGGTGTTTCGGCTACTTAGGGACGGTCACTTCAACATTGACTCGCATAACCCATCATTCCACTTCCGCATTGCCGAGTGCAAAGCCACCACCGCTTTCCGCTACCACCATTTGACATTTGCCTTTGGAGATTTTGAGTTTGCGGTTTTTCCGTTTCCTAGGGTGTTTCGGCTAACTAGGAACAGGTCGACATCGGCAACACCGCCTCTCATCATTGCCAAGGAAGGTAACCTCGAGGACACCATTGTATATTCCCCTTGCAATTGCATTGATAACCCCTAGCCCATTTTGCATTACTTGCCCATCGAGACTAGCCATTTGAGTATTGCCGGGCCACGCTACTTGTGCACATTAGTGATAATCGATCCGCCCTTCCATTGCATACATACCATATCATATTGGTATCATATCATCCTTGTTCCACAAGATTGTTCCCGCATATATACAATTGCTATCTTGGTTTGTGCATTTCACAAAGTGGCCATACAAAAAAAAGAATAAGCTTTTAAGCAAAGAAAAAGAGTGAACAAAGAGCTTGTAAGCAAGAGCCATAGCATCGTATCATAGTGCATTACAATATATCATATGGTATCATACTCGATCATCTTGGATCATCTTGTGCTAAAGCACCGGAACATACATACATAGCATACTTGGGATAGAAAGTTTATCCTTACGCATCTTATAGGTTGTGCACAAGTATCGTATCCGCCTATTGAGCAATCGTGCTAGCGTCTCTCTTGAGTTGTGCAACACAAGCGTCTTTCGTGGACTCCACATTTTGTGCTTATTCCTTGGTTGCACGACCCCATTTATCTATCCGTGTGTGTGTTTCCATGTGCCAGATATTGTTATTGGTCTACTTGTTTCACTTGCGAATTTGTGAATCTCTTTCAACATTATTGACTCTTGCTAACATTTTACATTAAATTTTTGTGCCACTATCCTCATCGAGCTACTCCATAAGATTTACTTGATAGGTGTGAGTGAACAAGTCCGGTACCAATTCCACTATTCTTTCATCTCACATTGAGTGAAATGGGATACATCCTCAACTTTGGGAAAAGGTAACTTGGTATTGTTTATCTCATTTCCTACTCACCTCTACTTGAGTCTTGTGATGGATAGGCAAGGCATTTCACCTTCGGTCTACAACAACAACGACGAGTTTGATGCCACGAAAAACTCCACCGATGCCAGCATGCTCAAATGGAGGAGATCAAAGCCCTCATCAAGTCCTACAAGCGATCTTTCTCATCTTCGAGAAGACGCTCAAGAGCACATGCTTTCGAGCTACCATCTCCGACAAGATCACATCGGCATCGACACCATCACCAACAAGAACGTGAAGGTCAAGAGCTCAACACCAACAACCACTCAACGACTTCACCATCTCCCTTAGCATCTTCGCCAAGTGACTTCAAGGCATCTTCGCCTACGGACATACGGCATCTTCGCCAACAAGAACCTCAAGGCTACGCTCAAGAGAAGCTCCCCAAGCTCAAGTCCGCGACTTCCACGAGCTACTACGACTTTGACATCGTCCACGCGATTCCTTTCTATGGGACTCAAGAACCCGAGGAGTATCTCGAGTGGGAGCACTTGATGGACGACTACCTCAAGCTACATCAAGTTCGTCCCTAAGATCAAGTGAAGTGCGCCAGAAGGAACTTCCACGACTACGCATACGCATGTTGGCTTCACACACCTTCGGAGAGCTACGACATGAGTTGGCCCAAGACGAAGAAAGCTATGCGTCAAGAGTTCGTGCCTCCAACCTACACGGAACAACTTCTACGCCAATTGGAGAACACCACCCAAGGATCCAAGTCTATCGACGCGTACTTCAAGGAGATGAAGATTGCCTTGCGACGTGCCAGCGTGGACGACCCCATTTCGATGAAGTTCCACTTCCTGATGGGATTGCACAATGACATATCCAAGACTATGTTCCTCGAGAACTACAAGTCCCTCGACGACAACTACATTGGTGCTCTCAAGGCGGAACAAGAACTCTTGAAGGCCAAGGCTTCTCCACCCCAAGCTCACTCCACGATGACCAAGCTCTATGAGAACCAGCATGAGGATAGCACCACCAAGATGTCCAAGCCCGACGAGCTCCAAGACGATGCTCCCAAGTTTGACTTCACCGCCATCCCTCTTTGTGGCATTGATGATGCCGAGTCTAGTTTGACTCTTTTTCAAGATGGTGCGGCGACGAGTACGACTATGGAGACCCTCAAGGACCAAGCTTTGGAGGCGAGCGACAAGGTGGCGAGCAAGGATGATGCTTCCATCTTAGGAGGCGAGAGTGATGATGTGCCATCTTCGGCCTTCATCCATGGTGACGGTGATGATATGATCGAGCATGGGATTTTCCCTTCGGTCACGAAGGAGAGTGATGATGTGCCATCTTCAGCCTTCAACCACGGCGGCGACGACGAGATGGTTGAGCATGGGATTTTCCCTTCGACCACGGTGACATATGATGACTTGAGTGACTTTAGCCACCATATTGAGAGTGAGAGTGACTTCACCACTAGCCCCATATATGATGTGTTGCCCCAATTCCCATGTGAGGAGAGCCACAACCCCCACCACTTGAGTAAGATGAGTGACTCCACCATATGTGACTTTGAGTGCACCTATTTTGAGGGAGTGAGTGAACCACCACATAGAGAGAGTGAGATAGTTGATAGGTCTTGTGAGGCCAATTTCAACACTAACGACTTAACCTCTACCGCTATTGTGTCTTCTCATTTGGTGCTAGGTCCCATATATGAGGACGCGTCGATCCTCGACGACTCCGTCCTTCCTATGGACAAGACGATGGCCATGGCGGAATATGATGCACCCCCCACTTGGTTCCATCATGATGAAGATGACCACCATTTGTTGGTCTTTCCCACCTCACCTACACCACTTGAGTGGAACGAACAAGGTAACATAGGTGAAGGTGATGCTCTAGTCCCACTAGTGGACGTTCTTGCAATTGCTTGCTTGCATGATGTTCCCCTATTGACATGCTTCATGCTAGTATGATTTCCCCATGTGATGATTTACCCATTTATGATGAGTATGATGATTTCCATGTGGAGTCTCTTAGTTGTGATGCCATGTTACATAGGATTTCTTGTGACGATTCTTTAGGTCACATCATGTTTGACAATCCGCTTGACTTGTCATATGCTATGCATGAGATCAAACATATGTCATATTTGCAATCACATTGTGGTGACTATGCATATACCATTAAAATGAACCCAATTTGCATAGATGACAAGCCCATGGTTATTGGCATTTGTTTTTCTTGTGATGATATTGACATGCTCCCTTTGCATCATTTATCTCATATGCCATGCCATGACCTCCTAGCTTCGGATATGCATTGTTTTGGATGTTGTCCATTTTCTCCATATGATATTTCCGCTATTGCTCATGAGGAGACCCCCATAGTTTCCTCATACATTTCAGGAGATTTTGATCCATCCCATTCATTGCATGATTCCAATACTCGTGTGCACCATATGCTCCCCATGAATGAAAATGCTATTGATGTGCCATATGATTGTGTGCTCAATTTGCATCCCCATCGTGTTATACATAACAACTATTCTTTCATGATGGATGACATGTTCTTATACCGTGCATCAAATTTCTTTGAGCGATGCATATCTTGTGCGAAATCACATGTGCACATACACGTCATGATGGATGATGTGTACATTTACCACACACACAATTTCTTTGATTTGTGTCTCTTTTGTGTAGGTACCCATGAATACTTGTCAACCTCACAATCCCATGAGTTGACAAAACGAGCTCTAGAGAGCAATGATGACTTGGGATCCCATGGATTGTCTTTCCCACCGCTCTCTTCGCGCCAAGACTTCGCACATTTCTTCTACATGGCCCTCACTTGGCTATGGGTTATTGTCCATTACATATTATATGTCCATCTTGCCATGTTCACTTTGCATGATATGCCCATTACTATACCTTTGCCATGCACTTCTGACCCATGCTTTGCATTGCACATGCTGATTGATTCTAATACTTGTATGTGTATTTGCAAGCTTGGTGGATATATTGCTTGTTATTGCCATGTTCCAACTATGACCCATTCCCATGATGATACATTGATCTTGCTTTGTGTTAGTGCTTGCGATATGTCATGTGCATTGCGTATGCCTATTATTTGCTCACATGACATGATTGCCATGATTTCCTCTAGTATGTTGCATCTTCGCACTACTAGATTGTGCAACTTAATTACTATGCTTGCTTATAATGCATCACCCATGATTCATACTTGCTCATTTCATGCGGTTGATGGCATCTATTTCCATGCTTTGCACATGATTGTTATTGCTTCTTGTCATATATCTCCATGTATTGCCTCTCTCATGCTAGATGATTTGACATGTATTGAGTGCAACGATGCTTTTATTCTTGCTAATGAGATTGCCCCCATAGCTTTCTCGCATATATTTGGAGGTTTTGACATATTGCTTGTGAAGCATGCTTGCCTTCCCTATTTGCACCGTATACCTAGTGCCATGAATATAGCCATTGTTGCATCATATTATTCATGCACTTATGCTCCTAATGGTTATCTGTAAGAGAAGAGAACCATCATGATGGATGTGTGTTTATCTACCATGCGCATACATTCTTTTCTTTCTTTCATGCATGTGTAGGATACTTGGACTTTGTGTTGACTTCCACTTCACACGAGTTGACCATTCGAGCTCTTAAGAGCGAGCCTCATCCATTCTACCACGACTCGCTTCTACACCACATTTTCTTGCGCTTCGGCATTGTGAAGAATGCACAAGGACATGCCTTCAAGGTGACACCTTTCGTGAGCATGGATATTATGGATCATACTACTTGTGTTGCTTGCACCATGAGACTTATTGGCCATCTTGGACCCCTTGATTGCGCTCATGTTAGAGATCTTGCTTCGACTTGCCATTTACACATTTCCATGCATCATGATATATATGCCTTGTGTGTTGCATCCAATTCTTGGATTACTTGCTCCTATCACATGTTTGGTTGCAACAATGTCATTTCTTCACATATGCCATGTCCCATTGATTGCTACATGCTTGCCTTGATTGCCTCACACATGATGAACACTTGCTATTTCTATTGTGTTGAGTGCCATACTATCTTCACTACACCCTATGCACGTTATGCTTGGATTGTCTTGCACTTCGCCCATGTGTTTAGACACTTAATTTTATTTGGTGTGGTGAATACTTCCTATGCCTACCATAGACCGTTTGTTGAGCGCTTTATGCATGATTGCTATAAACTTGAGGTAAATGATTGTTCTCTTGTCACACATATTTGCATCACTACCTCACATTTACATGCTTTTTTCCATGATGTCCTACATTATGCTCAATTTATGTGCTTACATGCCATGTCACAATCTTTTGTCACACCTTATGCTATGCTTGATGATGACACTTGTTGGGTGAATCACCACTTGAATCCTTGGTTTTGCACTAACGCTAACCACATTTGTTTTTCCAAGTGTTTGTTGTCCATGCTCCTTTTGAAGGAATCACTAGACGGTGCGACGTTGGAGAGTGCCCATTTTGAGTCTCAAGATGATGAGTACTTGGTGAACGTCCACTTCTACACGACGAAGCCATCTCTTTCCCATGGTGATTTGGTTTTCGATCCGAGGTCGGATCTTTCCCAAGGGGGGGGAGATGATGCGGAGCATCCTACGGACGTCACCATGTCAAGAGTCCGTTTGGCAAGTGACACGTGTGACATCTACTTCACATACATAAAGGTGAATCATCTCCTTTACACGTGTTCACTTGACCCCTTTGAGGATGGTATACTACTTGACACTCCACTCGTATGCATGCATAGGTATTGTTGGAACGCTACAAGCGATGAGGAGGAGTGCGAGCGCAAGTGTACAACTACACCATCCACGAGGGAAGAGTGGAAGTGAAGACGGAGCTGCGGAGTCTACAGCGGCCGGACGACCGACGCGCCACCGGACGTCCGACACTCTACAACGCCCGGACGACCGGCGTCCACCGGACGTCCGACACACCTTCCACCTAGCCAGACGAAGACGCTACAACGGCCGGACGACCGACGACCTCCGGACGTCCGTCGACCTCTAGCCACCGGACGTCCGATGCCTACCGGAAATCCGGTGCCACCTATCCCGAAGCAAAACGACGGACTTCCAACGCCCGCCGGACGTCTGGTCCCCCACGAGCCGTCGGACGCCCGACACCGACCGGACGTCCGGTACCTGCCTGTGCGCAGCCGCAGGCCTTTGGACTTGTATCCCTCTCCCACTTACCCCTTCGTGGCTTAGACTATAAATAGACCACCTCCAACTCCTTTCTAGGGTTAGCAAAGTGATAGCTCATTTGATGTAAGCTTTGCTCCTACCTACCTCTACTCTTGAGAGAGAGAGAGAGAGAGAGAGAGAGAGACCACCACTCCCATGGAGTTCAAGACCTCCATGTGAGAAGATCCATCTTGGATTCAAGACCCCTCACGGGAAGATCCGTCTAGGATACCATCAAGACCTCCTCTTGGAGATGAACACTACCTTGTATCTTTCCCTTTGTTGTTCATGTACCCATGTGGATCTTGTGTGTTTGATTGTCTAGTGGATGTGTGATTGGACTTGTTCTTGAGTGTTTCCCCTTGTGATTTCTCTCCGTTCTTCCCCGTGTTCTTCGTGTTCTTCGAGGGAATCCACTCCAATCGTGGAAGATCGGCCTACACCAGGTTAGCCCCGTATCAGGTATGACTAGTAATCTATATTGCCGTTTATTATTCTACACATGCACACGGGTTTTCCTCTGAGCCTCTTGGATATAGCACATAACATAAACATAACTATAGCACAGAACATAAACGTAATTATGAACACGGAAGTAAATAATAACATTTATTATTACCTCTAGGGCATATTTTCTACAAGAAGAACAAACAAACTATCGAAACAACCTTCAATATTAAGTTGATTGTATATAGGAAAGGTTTCATTTATCTTGAATCATGTTTTTTTACAATGCCATAAACCTGGTGCTAGTAGAAAACTCTAAAACTCTAAACTCTAGATGCCCAATGCAATGGAAAGGAATGGAATATATCCCTTTTTAGAATGAAAGATATCATGAAGATCACGTATGCACCTTTCTTTAGTTCACATGTGTTTGTCACAACATGTGGTTCCTAGGAAGGTCTCTCAATGTGCTTCTCAATATCGTAGCCTTGGTAAGCGCACTTGTAATAGCTCTATGGACATAGTTGCACGCAAAGTACAACTCAGGTTTTTGTTCGATCTAAGAAAACCATGAGATATGTTATTTCAACCCACTGAATAAATATTCTTTGGCAGCTGAGTCTTATGGTAATAAAAGAAGGTACATAATTTATATCATTTTTATTTTGACTAACTTATTAATCCAATGCCAAAGGCCAGTTCCTATTTTCTATTTTTCTGACATCAACCATATTTAGATATTGGTAAGATTTTATTGATATGAGTATGGATAGGAGAAGAAAAAGAAAGTATTGATTTAGTTGAGGGTTTGGTAAGATTTGATTTGATTTCGGTATGAGTAGTTGTAGTAGAGAAACTTTGGATTTAGTGTAGATTTTGCGAAGATTTGATTTGATTGAGTTAATGCATGACATGGTTTTTGGCAAAACACCGATTTTAGTTTAGATTATTCCAAGTATTCTTTTTATGTTGCTTTTCATTTGGGTATGAGTAGTTGTAGTAGGGAGACGACGGGAATCAACGGCAGAGCTCCGTGGACTACGTCCAGACAAACTCGAGCAGGATCGAAGCCCGGTAGACAAACTCGAAGAAGAAACGCAGCCATTCACCCGAATGATGCGCCTGCGAGGGCTAACTCTAACCTAAATTACTAATTGGACCGGAGGCACTAGGATTCCCCTCCCCATCACCCGCCAAAGTGACGGACAGAGGGGAGGCGAATCCACGGGCTTGCCCGAGAAGTCTGGAGGGGAAAGTCCCTTGCCATCTAGGGTTAGGGGAGGAAAACGAGAATGGTGTGTTGCGATTATTTCTCTTCCATGCTATTGCCAACTCCCCTTTAATAGTAGAGACAAGTAAAAATTTATTAATACAAATATAATGGCATAAAAGCTAATAGGACATGAAGTATATAAAAAAAATTGAGTATTCCACTAAAAATTTGGACTGTTGGTGAAAATTTTGGTCTGACTCCTAACACAGCGAAATACGCCATGTCGGCGTGTAATCTGAAACTGCTATGGCCGATGATGTCACGTGCCTATCTCTTAAGACTGAACCAATTTCTCCAACGGATTCATGCATGCACGAAGAGTAGGTGTATTGGCCGACCTCCATCACTATGGCTAAGCAAACAGACGGCACCTGACGTACGTGTAGCTGGACAGACTGTTGACCCAGCCACATACATACGACCCTGTTAAAAACGTTGTTCTACAGCAATTATTCCTTTTTTCTATTGCCAATGCCAAAACCAGTCAGATTTTATGAGGGGAGATCGTGTGACAGGGTAGATTACCCGGGGATGCCGCCGTGTAGGATCTGGGGAACATTCCACACCCATCTCGATCGAGCGGACAAAGTTGTGGCTGAAATGTCAAAAGCATATGTGGTAATACGTGTCTTATTTATATAGAATAAAGATTAAGTTACAAGATCATACATAATTGAAAAGATATAAAAATTCTATGTAGAATACCAGCGTCAGTCATTTTCCTTTGACACCACCGAAGCAGCCGCTAAAGGATAAAAAGACAGATCACCTCTTCACCTAAGCTCGATACGGCTCCATCGCTGATCAGCAGCTTTATGGACCTCCAAAGTAGTTTGCCAGAAGCAAAACCATAGCCGTTGAAAGAATCAGACCTGTCGGCGTTCTGGGAACGGGGGTCCCCAGACTTGCCTGCCTGCGGCACACGGCGTGGCTCCACCAACGGCCTGGTACGACCCATCTTCACCAGCAAGCACTCAAGACCCTCGCGAGGGGCCAAGCCTCGCGAGGCGGACAACACAAGACTACTCAGGGGCAGCCTAACTAGGCTGGCTCACGAGGAGCGGAGAGATCAAGGCGAGGGGCACCTCGTGAGATTCCCGTGACGTGAGCCATGACGACCAAGGCCAGGCGGGCGCCAGCGGGCGCAGAGTACTGGTTTCCTCTTTGGTGCTAAGGAGCAGGCGCAGACGAGGAGTCCCGAGGCATCAGGCAAAGGTTTTCATATTGGTGCAACGAGACCAAGACCAGCAGGACGGCAGGACGGAGGTCACCGCGGAGCCCACGAAGTCACCACCAGAGCCTTTGGCAGGCGAAGACCATCTTTTATCAGGATAACTTGTACTAGTTGTCCCCCTTCGAATTGGCCGTTGTGGGATCACTTCCCGCCTAAACATTTGGGAAGAGGACCAGGGCCTCTATAAATAGGACTAGCCACCACCATAGGAGGGGGGAATCTTGGATTGGACTCATTCCGCCAAGGCCAACTCACCAGCTCACCGAGCTCTAGAACACCTCTTCTCGGGAGGCTGTTTTTCCCTTGTACTTGTTCATCCCTAGCCTACAAGGCAATCCACCACACCACACTGGAGTAGGGTATTACACCACATAGGTGGCCCGAACCAGTATAAACTCTTGTGTTCCTTGTTCCTTGGGTTCGGCGAGCTAGGCCTTGAGATTGCGGTGAGTGTGTGAGCTTGGGGGAGAGAGATCTTCGTGCGCACCCTATAGTTCGAACCTTAAGGGTTTTGCCGGAACCCGTGATCCGACAAGACCGGAGCAACATGTCCCCGGACACGCCATCGAACTTCAGAAATGACACCCCCGCATGACGACGACGTCGGAGGAGGAAACCAGAACTGTCAGCCTTCGACCACAGACCTAACATAAGATACTTCATCTTCCAGCTGTCACTTGCGTAGGCAACCGCCTGCGCGTACTCCTGAACGACAAAACCTCCCCGCTCCACCATGACGACGTCGGAGACAATGCCGCAGCAACGGGGACAAAGCAGAAGGAGAGACACACCTGATGGAGGTCGTCGCCGCCGCCTCGCCAACACCATCCATGAATCCTAACGCTGCCGATCTGAGGGATCGACAGAGACACGATGCCATCAACTCCGTGACGCCGCCATGAAAGACACCGCCGGTGTGGGAGTGGAGTTGAGGTAGATTTATTCGTCCAGACGCCCGCTCCCATTACCCCAACGACGCACCACAACCTACAAATCCAAATTCTAACTAGAGAGCGGAGGAATGGGGTCCCCTCTCTCTCCTGCCGCCGGCGCAGCGGCCGAAGGGAGAGGGGGCCAGCGCCCTGGCCGGTGGAGATCTGAGGAGATAGATCGCCTCTCCCTAGGCGCGTGGTGGTGGCGGTGGCTTGGGTAGGAACGCCTCGACTAGACGCTCTGAATCTAGCTAGTGGTATTCATTTTCCGACGAATTGCAGAATTTTACGGTTCATTTTCGGGTCGACGTACGCAGTAAGTTGCGAGGGCCCCACACGAGGAAACGGAAGCTTGGAATGGAAACCAGGGATTACTGGCTCACCGTGTTGCTATGACTGGTATGGCGTATTTGTTTTGGCTGGACGGTGCAACCGTGCACCTATATATGCACAGACACACAGAGAGAAAGAGGGAGGTAGAGTCGCAACTCGCAACCCCACTAGCACAACGCCAACGTAAGCTTGATCGCCCGCCGATGAAGAGCTTCCTGGTCTCTTCCGGCGACGAGGAAGAGGGGGCGGCGTTGGTGCCGCCTCAGGAGGACGGCGAGGCGCCGCGCAAGGTCGTCGTCGACGGCGGCAAAGCTGCTGATCCGGCGGTTGAACGCTTGTCGCCGTCTTCGCCATCCACAGCGACGACGACGAAGAAGCCGTGGTGGAAGGCCTCGCTGCTGTCGCCGACGAAGGGCGCCGTGGGGCTGGTGATCGGCGGCCTCGTGGTCCTCACGCTGCTCGCCGGCGCCAGATGGATCGACCTCGACGCCGTAAGTACACCCTACACCCCATCGAGTCAGACACACATGCGTGCGACTATCGTTCAATTTCGATCGATCGTGCTATATCTTAGTAGAATTAACCACGCGCGCAGTGAACCTAGCTAATGGAACAGCAAATTAAATGGACTAATGGAGTGCATTGATCCGTGAAGATATGATGAGATATTTTTTCGACCGGTTCCAAGGTCAAGTACACTCGTACTACTATTCCTATTCCATACGCCGTCCGCGACGGGCAAACGGAATCACGCGCTAGGAGTCAAATCAGTACTCTCCATGGAGATCACTGGCTCGCTGGACCAATGTGCGCGCACCAGTTCCTATCAAAGGATACTTTCACGATGGACTTTGAACGTAGGAGCAGAAAAACAGACCATCTATTCTGTGTAGAAAAATCAATTCGTATTTTAGGCAACGTCAACCTCGATCAGTGACGGGACAGGAGTAGTCGTTCGAAGTCGGCCTGTGATGGCAATACGTGTATAGCTTTGAGCTCACGATTGAGGAAAGTGCCTCGCGGGATGCACGCGCATGACTTAGACGCGTGTCAGGATAGGAGATTTCTTTTTCCTAAATTCAAATTGTTTTTGCCTAGCTAGCTAACTTGATATCTGCAATTAACAGGACCATGCGAATATATTTGCATATTAATTTATGCGATTGTAATCTCGAATAAAGAATTAAAGATCCAGCCCGGCCATGGGCATGGAAACTGACAAAATATTCCGTTGCTTTGACTTTGTGAGCCATGACTTGGTTCTCTAGAACTGGCGCTGAGAAGGATGGAGAAGCCCGATCGCAAGAGTTTCTTTTCAAATACTACGGCAAAAACATGGACCAAACGTCAGACCGCCGCGTGCCCATAGATTGCATTAGATGACCAAACGTAAGCGTAGTAATTCTGAATTAGGAGATCGAAGTGACGACATGTGTAGTGAGGTGTCTAATGCCTCTTGGCAGCAAGTAAACTAAAGTCTCAGCCAAGTCATCTGCATGCGTAATACGTGCCAGGCTGGCTAAGAATAAGAAGGCACGTTCGCAAAAAAGAAAAGAAAAAGAATAAGAAGACACGTAGTAGAATTCATGCGTGACCGTGCAAATTACTACTCTATATTCCGACATTGAGATCATCCGATCGCTAAGTCTCTTGACAGGTGGAGTCGAGTGTTTGCAACATTTCGACATATCAATTCATGTTTAAGCTACTTCTTGTCTGAATTAACCACGCGATGGAGAAAACCATCTACTAGATTTTGTTTTGCGTTGTGCTAACCAGTACTTCCTCCATTTTAAAATAAGTGTTGCTAATTTAGTGCAACTTTTATACTAAATCAATGATACTTATTTTTGGATGGAGGTAGTACTCGCTAAGTTTTGTGCGATCTAACTTCCAATTGTACCAGCCCACGTACGCATGGAAGTTCCACAAAATATGGTCCATTGTCTTGACTTTGTGATAAGAGTCTTGAGAGCGATGTAAACGATCTATTGATGGTGAAATCAACAGAGAGTTCCACCAAGCATATAATGAGTATACCTTTATCAGAAACAAGTGCTAGGAAATTTCATAGCTGCGGTCAAAATCAGCTTTCCTTGAACCACCGCCACTTAAAACCGATGACCTGCTAGATCAATCCGGAAGTGATCGGCCATTAATCCTGGCTTGGGCCCACATGCTCCCCCACTTGCAAGACCAAGTGCCAAAAACAGCAGGCTGCAGGCCTTGACGGCTAATGTGTATAGGCCATGTGTATACGCAAAGATGACCCTGAATCCCTCATTAGTACGAGGAATGAGCAAACCAGGCAGCACAACGTACGGCACCAAAGGACTGGACGACGACGTACGTGTTTAGTTCTGCTTCACAGAAGATATTCCAGTGAAGTTCCGATTCTGGCTAGTGGCCAAGTGCACCATGCGTAACATCGTGCATTGGCTAACTACAGGAGGACACGTAGAATTCTTGCGTGCCCGTGGAAACTGTTGCCTCTTTAATCAGTCCGACTTTTCAGTCTTTCAACTGATGGCTAAGTTCTGCCGACTTACTGTAGTTGTCTGCACTTTGCAAGATATAAGATAATCGGAGCATGTCTTCAATCAGAACTCTAATTCATGTTTAAAAAAGAGCATGCAAGCTCAAAAGCAAAGTAACTCTTAAGCACACCTAGCTAGCTAATTTGGTTACATATGAACTACTCCTAGTAGACTAAGCAAATGAGTTTCGTAATCAATACTACAAGAGCTCTTTCAAGATGACCCCTCTTACCGCCCACGAGGTGAGAGAAATATTTAATCAGCCAGATCCGACGGCTCGCGAGGCGACTGATCTTTTAAAAAAACGTCTGCCGACCCGTAACACTGCTCATATGAGATTTACATTTTTTGTGTGATAAAAATGGCACATCTGTTCACTATCCACGTATATTTCCTTTTGTAGCACAATGACATTTCACGCACGAGAATAATATAATGTTAGGGAGCGTGACATGCAGAAAATAACATGGAAATTTTAGAACTATGCAAGATATATTTCCGTAGGTAGCACAAAATGCTTTAATGACACAAAATATTTTATTTCCTTATATCTGTAAAAATAAAGGAATAAAGTCCATATAATAACCCTATAGGATTCTTGTCAATATTTTACTTTTCAACTTTCAAGAGGTAATACAACAAGCCATCGGATGACGTGAAATAGACTGTTCATATTAACTGGGACAGCCCTAAAATTTCTCATCATACTACAATGTGCTGTACTAATCCCTCTGCTTGTACATGCGTGCTGAAACGATCGGCTAGTCGTTCCTGCGGGGCACCGGCAGCGGCACCGGCAGCACTACCAGCCGTCGTTGGCGCCATCCTCCTCGCCGCCAACGCTCATCACCGCCCGTGCCCATACCCTTCAGCTGCGGCAACGGGACGTCATCGTCGTCTACGCCACTATGCCGTCGCCCCCGCGGGGGAATGCCACCACCGGCTGCATCACCATCTCCAGCGGCGCCGGAACGACCCGTGCAGCCGCCGCCGCCTTCGTGCCCGGACTACTTCAGGCACATCCACTCGGACCTTGAACCGTGGCGCGAGAAGGGGATCAGCAGGGAGGCGGTGGAGCGCGGCCAGCCGAACGCGGCGTTCCGGCTGACGGTGGTCTCCGGGCGCGCGTACGTGGAGACGTACCACCGCGTGTTCCAGACGCGGGACCTGTTCACGCAGTGGGGATCGCGCAGCTGCTCGCCCGCTACCCGGGCCGCGTCCCGGACCTCGACCTCATGTTCAACTGCGAGGACATGCCGGAGCTGCGCGCCGCCGACTACCCGGACACCTCCGCCGCGCCGCCGCTCTTCCGCTACTGCAAGGACGGCACCTCGGTCGAAGTCCTCTTCCCGGACTGGTCCTTCTGGGGCTGGCCGGAGGTCAACATCCGTCCATGGGGGCCGCTCATGAAGGAGATCGCCAAGGAGAATGCGCGGCTCCCCTGGCCGGACAGGGAGCCGTACGCGTTCTGGAAGGGCAACCGCGGCGTGTCGGAAGCGCGCCGCGACCTCTTCCGCTGCAGCAACGACTCCGCCGCCGGCAAAGACTGGAACGCGCGGCTGTTCGCGCTGGACTGGGGCGCCGCCAACCGGAACGGCTTCAAGGGCTCCAACCTGGCGGAGCAGTGCCGGTACAGGTACAAGATCTACGTGCAGGGGCGGTCGTGGTCGGTGAGTGAGAAGTACATTCTCGCATGCGACTCGCCGATGCTGGCCATCGACACGCCCTTCGAGGACTTCTTCTCCCGGGGGCTCGTCGCCGGCCGCCACTACTGGCCCGTCGACCCAAAGGACAAGTGCCGCGCCGTCAAGTTCGCCGTCGACTGGGGGAACGCGCATCCGGCGCTGGCCCAGCGCATGGGCAAGGAGGGCAGCGGGTTCGCGAGGGAGGAGATGAGCATGGACTACGTTTACGACTACATGCTGCACGTGCTCACCCAGTACGCTGCCCTGCTCCGGTACAAGCCCACAGTGCCGGAGAACGCCGTGGAGCTCTGCCCCGAGTCCATGGCCTGCTCCGCCCAAGGCCGGGACAGGGAGTTCATGATGGAGTCCAGGGAGATGTATGTGGCCGGATACGAGCCGTGCACGTTGCCGCCGCCGTTCACCGCCGAGGAGGAGAGGGAGATGGCTGCAAGGGAAGAGGATGTGCGAAGAAAAGTTGTTAAAATGAAGGGGAGGTAGCAGCCCACCTTACTAGAAATGGTAGATTATACAAATTGATTTAGTGTGACAAAGCAAGATCAACCAAATGGAACAGGCAAATATACAGAGATGAAGACAAGCTTAGAGTATTTACTTTAGAAAATAAAAAGATTCAAAGCATTCGCAACTACAAGTATTTTTTCTTTCTTCCAAAGGAAGCCTGAACCTATAGCCCCCGCTTCCTGGATCCATGTGTCCCTAATCTCTTTGTAAGTTAGGAAGAGAGGGATTGCATGCCTCGATAATTTCATTGATCGTGCACGTGGTACATATATAGATACAATGAGTGCACCTAATGTCTTGTCTACCAAGTTACATACAAGTTACAGAGGGGAGAGAGACGTGACATGTGCGAAGTATAAAACCCAGACCTATATACACACATGCAAAGAATACATGTTCGACACTCCCCGCAGTCGAAGCATCGCCGGAGACGCAAAGGCTGGACCGAAAGCCCTTAAAAGTCGAGGTAGGTAGTCCCTTCGTCATGACATCGGCGAACTACTGATCGGTGGGCACATGCAGTATTCGAACGCGGCCAAGCACAACCTGCTCAAGAACAAAGTGGATGTCGAGCTCAATATGCTTTGTTCATCGATGATGAACAGGGTTGGCCGAGAGGTAGACCGCGGAGACGTTGTCACAGTAGACAATCATGGCCTTGAGAACCTCAACCAACAACTCCTGAAGCAGCTGACGTAACCAAGAGCACTCCGCAACGGCGTTAGCCACAGCCCAGTACTCCGCCTCAACATTAGAGCGGGAAACCGTGGGTTGTCGTTTAGACGACCACGAGATCAGCGAGGGCCCAAGGTAAACACAGTAGGCAGAGGTGGAGCGACGAGTATCAGGGCAACCTGCCCAATCGGCGTCAAAGTAGGCGACGAGATCGGTGGCGGGGGAAGCTGTCAGGGTGAGACCCATAGCTATGGTGCCACGTATATACCGCATAATACATTTCAACAGAGCCCAATGACTATCACGAGGGGAGTGCATGTGAAGGCACACCTGCTGCACTGCATACTGCAGATCCGGCCGCGTGAGCGTGATGTACAGGAGAGCACCGACGATGGAGGGGTAGAAGGCAGCGTCGGGCGCCGGAGATCCCTCGACCGCGGACACCTTGGCCTTCGTGTCAACGGGTGTGGAAGCAGGTTTGCAATTAAGCATGCATGCCTGCTCCAGAAGCTCGTGGGCATACTTCTGCTGATGCAGAAAGAAGCTTGTGGCGCGGCGGACAACCCCAATGCCGAGGAAGTAGTGCAGGGCCCCCAAATCCTTAAGGGCAAACTCCGCGCTGAGACGAGTAGTGATGTGCTGGAGCAGCGCGGAAGATGAAGCTGTCAGGATGATGTCGTCGACATAAAGGAGGAGGTACGCGGTGGCGGCGCCCTGATGATAAACAAACAGGGAGGCGTCGGATCGGGTGGACCGAAACCCCAGCTGCTGAAGGAAGGCCGCAATCCGCTGGTACCAGGCCGGGGGTGCCTCCTTCAACCCAGAGAGAGAACGGGAGAGCAAGCACACATGGTCCAGATGCGCATCGTCGACGAAACCAGTGGCTGCTGACAGAACACCTGCTCGTCAAGGTGACCATGCGGGAAGGAATTGGACACGTTCAACTAGTGAATGGGCCAAGCACGCGAGACGACCAACTGGAGCACGACATGAATCGTGCCTGGTTTGACAACCGGGGCGAAGGTATCGGTGAAGTCCACGCCAGCGCGCTGTCGAAAGCCACGCACCACCCAGCGCGCCTTATAGCACTCAAGAGAACCGTCGGAGCGTGTCTTGTGGCGGAACACCCACTTGCCAGTGATGACGTTGGCATGAGGAGGCCGCGGAACAAGCTGCCACCTACGGTTGCGTTGTAGGGCGTCGAACTCCTCACATATCATGGCAAGCCAGTTTGGATCCCGAAGGGTTGCATGAGCGGAGGAAGGTAGAGGAGACGGTGTCGAGGTCGATGCAGCACACACATACTCGTCGGAGGTGTAGCGCATACTCGGCCACAAGGTCCCGGTGCGAGCCCGGGTCACCACCCCGGAGAGGGGCGGAGCGACCGTCGGAGGAGCCATGGGGGCGATGGGGGTCCCCGAAGTCGAGGCGTCCGTGGCAGGTACACAACTTTATTCTTGTAGACACGTGTTGGGCCTCCAAGCGCAGAGTTTTGTAGGACAGTAGAAATTTTCCCTCAAGTGGATGACCTAAGGTTTATCAATCCGTGAGAGGTGTAGGATGAAGATGTTCTCTCTCAAACGACTCTGCAACCAAATACAAGAAATCTCTTGTGTCCCCAACACACCCAATACAATGGAAAATTGTATAGGCGAACTAGTTTGGCGAAGAGATGGTGATAAAAGTGTAATATGGATGGTAGAAATATATTTTTATAATCTGAATAAATAAAAACAATAAGGTAGCAAATAGTAAATGGGCACAAAAACGGTATTGCAATGCTTAAAAAGGAGGCCTAGGGTCCGTACTTTCGCTAGTGCAATCTCTCAACAATGCTAACATAGTTGGATCATATGATTATCCCTCAAAGTGCAGCAAAAGATAGAAGTTGTTTGTAGGGTATGAGACCACCTCAAAGCTATTCTTTCTGATCAATCTATCCTAGAGTTCGTACTAGAATAACGCAAGCTATTCTTCCCGATCGATCTAATCAAGAGTTCATACTAGAATAACACCAAAGCAAATTCATATTCATAATACTCGGTCCACACAAAGAACTACAAGGAGACCTGTTGAGGATATAACCCTTAGAGTCACCCGCCAGGAGGGGCCGGGTTACTCATAATGGTCATCACGTGAAGCCCAGTACCGAGCTTGAAGACGGCGTGTCAATGATGGGCCTAAGACCCGGAGATGGCTTAAAGGCCCGTAGTGATAAACCGCCGTATGGCAAGACTTGTAGTGTAAGGCAAGAGTAGTTGAGAGACCGAGCCGGACACTCTTATGAGCCGGCCGGGACTCTGAGAGCTGCCGGGCGTCAACCTCTCTATATAAAGGGACGGCCCGACGGCGGTTTAGGGACAAGTAAGATCTCGTCGAGAGCCAGGCATAGCAATTAAGCTCCCTGGTCATCGAAACCATAATTAATACCACCTCAACTGGACGTAGGCTTTTACCTTCACCGTAAGGGGCCGAACCAGGATAACCCCCGTGTTCCTTGTCCCGTTTAACCCCTTTAAGCTTCCTAGCTGCGATGGCTCCACGACTAAGTCCTGGCTCGAGGACATCTGCCGTGACAATTCCACGACAGTTGGCGCCCACCGTGGGGCCAGCGCATGGTGGATTTGAGTTCTTGAAGGGCAGCTTCGAAGGGCTCAAGGGATACGCTGTGGGCCGGATGACCAAGAGTCGTCGCGGCAAGCTCTACATCGACGATGCAAACTGGGGCCCCGACGCCGGCTCAATTGAGTACGGGTACCGGGTCCCCTTCGGTGGAGTTCATGTCTTCATTGGCAAGATTGGTGAGCCGGGCCCTAAGCCGGATCTCTGCGCCGATCTCATCGAGACGGCTCAGCGCGCACGACCTGGCCGGGCCCTACCTTCCTTGGAGCATGCTTTTGTGGGATGTGTTCATGGAGGACTCTCTGATGGATCTGGATCTGGTGATGAGACGGCCGCCGGATCTGACGGCGAGTCGTCTACGGACGAGTCAAACTCGTTGTATCAACTTCAAGATGACAGGCTCAGGGGTTGTTCCGATGGCGACAGCATTCCGGACCCCTTTGAACCGCCGAGCCGGGTTGGAATCTTCATGGCCGGCGCGCAACCTGTTCAAAACCCCTCCTCCGGGTCAGGAAGCCCGGTGCCTTCGCCGGCTCAGGTGCTGATGGATCTTACAGATAAGATGGCGGTCCTGTTAACCGCTACGGTAGCTCCGGCGGATCAAGTTCAACATGACGCGGAGGTGGCACAGTTAAAGTTGGATCTAGCAAAGGCCAAGGAGGATCTGGCGGCGGAGGGGATCAGGATGGCTGCAGAGAGGGCGGCTCTCGACGCCCAGACTCAGCTGATTCAGGCACAGTCCTTCCGGCTCACGATGGATCAGAACACATCCAATGAGGTCATGAGAAGGAGGCATCAAAAGGCCCAATCTCGACTCCCTCCGGTTTACGATCCTCGAAACCTCTTCAACACGCCAGGTGTAGGGCCTAGTAACCCGCCGGAGATCATAGTGCTCGGGGCTGGGACATCAATTCAGCCCCAAGTAATGGGACCGCCCCGGGTGAACCCTGCCCCGCCTCAGTATGTGCCAATACCACCGGGTCATTATGCCAACCCGTTGGAAAACATGGTCGCCGCGGCGGCACGGCTGGCGGCTCTCCCAATTGATGGCGACTCTCCAACGGCGGTTGAAACCCGTCGGGTTAGGGAGCTCCTTCAGACAGCTCTGGCGCAGCAAGAGGCGTACTCTTACAGCCGGGACAGGATCCATTCAACCCCTCGTCCAGGCCGGAGCCCGAGTTATAGCAGACACATGGTTTCAGCGACCGGCTCAAGTAACGTCCGACGCCATGACTTGCCACCTGGCCATGGCCCGGCTCATAACGGAGCCTTTCACGCAACAGACCAAGACAGAGCACGGCAAGAGGCGGAGCAGGTGCCTCAGTTGATGGCTTACCAAACACCCCCGGCTTATCCGACGGCTTCTGTCGACGTTGGTATCCCTACGAGGACTGGAGGTGTCCCTTGTTTAGTGCCGGCTCTCCGCAATGAACGTCTACCCAAGGACTTCAAAGGGCCTAGGAAGGTGCCTAATTACACGGCTGATTTACAACCCGGAGCCTGGATCGAGAGTTACGAGATGGCCATGGAATTGCTGGAGGTCAGCGAAGCGGCGATGGCCAAGTACTTCACCATGATGTTAGATGGGACTGCCCGCACTTGGTTGAATGGGCTGCCACCGAATTCTATCGGGTCTTGGGCTGAGCTGAAAGCCCGGTTCATCCAAAACTTCAAAGATACCTGTAGGCAGTCTATGTCAATTGTGGATTTGACTAACTGTAAACAGCAGGAGGGTGAGTCTACGACACATTGGGTTCGCCGGGTCAAAGAGATAATACATTCATCTGATAAGATGGATGCCGGCTCTACAGTCTTGATGTTGGAGCAGAATTGTCGTTTCCTGCCCCTGAAGATGAAACTCGGGCGGCTCAAGCGCGACTGTAATGATATGGGTACGCTGATGGCAGCTCTCGTCAAGTACGCCGACTCTGATAGTACCAAGGACCCCGCGTCAGATGATGAAAGGACAGGGAAGGGAAAGAAGAACGGCAATGGCAAGGGTCCTCAGCATAACCCAGCAAATCAAGGAGGTAACAAGCGTAAGGCTGATGGCGGCATGGAGTTTGTGGCCAATGCCAGCTCACAGGGTAACAACCAGCGACGTAAAGGGAGGCCACCTCCCCGAGCTGGCGGGTCAGGCCCGACGCTCGAGCAGTTGTTGAATGAGCCTTGTCCAAGGCATGGCTCCAGGGAGAAGCCAACTACTCATCTATGGAAAGATTGCGCAATCATGAAGGCCTTTAAGAATTCCAACGCCTTTAATGGCAACAATGGCCCGGGCGGCGGCTCAGGCGCCGGCGGCTTTCATGGCCCGGGCGGCGGCTCAAATTCCAATCCTCAGAATGTTCAAGGGGGCTTTAATCAGCAGTCCGGCCAGGGTCATCAACAGCAGCAGGGGGGTTACCAAACCAATCCAAAGCAGCTTAACGGTGGACAGTATCACGTGTTTACCACCAATCTGTGTAAGCGAGATCAGAAGCTTCATAAGAGGGCTGTGAATGCTGTTGAGCCAGCGGTTCCATGTTATTTAAGATGGTCTGAGCATCCTATTGTGTGGAGTAGGGAGGATCACCCTCCCCGGGTTGATAATCCGGGTCATTTGGCCCTGGTGGTGGCTCCTCAGGTGGGAGCATATAAGTTCACTAAGGTGCTCATGGATGGAGGCAGCAGCATCAACATCCTCTATTATGAGACCTTCCGTCGTATGGGGTTGATTGATAAGAACCTCAGCCAGTCCAATACTGTTTTCCATGGCGTGGTGCCTGGTAAGTCGGCTTATCCAGTTGGTAAGATCGAATTGGAAGTGGCCTTTGGAGATGAGTACAACTACAGGGTGGAAAAATTGACCTTTGAGGTGGTCAAGATAAGAAGTCCGTATCATGCCATATTTGGGCGGCCGGCTTACGCCAAGTTCATGGCACGGCCGTGTTACATATACTTACAGCTCAAGATGCCGGGTCACAATGGGACCATTACGGTTCATGGTAGCCGAAAGATAGCCTTGGAGTGTGAGGAAGGTGATGCGGCTTATGCAGAATCTGTTTGTGCAACAGAGGAGCTGAAGTTTTACAAGGATAATGTTGACCCAAC
The DNA here is from genome assembly GCF_018294505.1 of Triticum aestivum. Taxonomy (NCBI): domain Eukaryota; kingdom Viridiplantae; phylum Streptophyta; class Magnoliopsida; order Poales; family Poaceae; genus Triticum; species Triticum aestivum. The sequence goes on along the minus strand of NC_057814.1, from coordinate 417,715,154 downwards.
AGATATGACATCTCTGAAAAAGCCGACCACGGAGCATGAGCCGGCAATGAAATTTAAGTCAGCTGATGAGACTAAACTTGTTGATTTCGTTCCAGGTGACTCATCTCAGCAGTTTAGCATCAGTGCCAATTTGGATCCGAAATAGGAAAGTGCGCTCATCGAGTTCATCCGTGAGAACAGGGACATCTTTGCATGGAAACCTTCTGACATGCCAGGTGTACCTAGAGAACTCGCTGAGCACACTCTCAATATTGATCTGAAATTTAAGCCGGTCAGGCAATTCCTTCGGCGGTTTAATGAAGAGAGGCGGAAGGCCATTGGTGAGGAGGTGGCCCGGCTCTTGGCGGCCGGGTTTATTGTTGAAGTCTTTCACCCAGAGTGGTTAGCTAACCCGGTGCTCGTGCTCAAGAAGAATGGCACCTGGCGGATGTGTGTGGACTACACGGACTTAAACAAGGCGTGTCCGGCTGATCCATTTGCCCTTCCCCGTATTGATCAAATTATTGATGCTACGGTGGGTTGCGAGCGCTTAAGTTTCTTGGATGCTTATTCTGGATACCATCAGATTAAAATGGCAGTTAAGGACCAGGAGAAGACGGCGTTCATCACTCCCTTTGGAGCCTTCTGTTATGTGTCTATGCCTTTTGGACTCAAGAGTGCACAGGCGACTTATCAGCGTTGCGTGCAGAACTGTCTTCATAACCAGATTGGGCGCAATGTTCATGCCTATGTGGATGATATTGTGGTTAAATCCAGGGAGAAGGAAACCTTGATAGATGATCTGAGGGAAACCTTTGATAATCTCCGGGTCTACAAGATGATGCTTAACCCGGCCAAGTGTGTTTTTGGTGTTCCTGCAGGCAAGCTCTTGGGTTTTCTGGTTTCTCATAGAGGCATTGAAGCTAACCCGGAGAAGATCAAGGCAATCACCTCTCTGGCTAAGCCGGCGTGTATAAACGACGTCCAGCGCCTGGCGGGTCGTATCGCTGCTTTAAGCCGGTTTATAAGCCGTTTGGGTGAGAAGGCCATGCCACTGTACCAGTTGATGAAGAAAACTGATGACTTTATCTGGAATGATGCTGCTAATGCTGCTTTTGAGGATTTGAAGAGACAGCTGGCTGAGCCCCCAGTCCTTGCTGCCCCGGTTGACAAGGAGCCCTTATTACTGTATGTAGCTGCCAACACACGAGCCGTCAGTGTGGCTGTGGTGGTGGAGCGCAAGGAAGAGGGTAAGGAATATCCGGTTCAGCGGCCGGTTTATTACGTCAGTGAAGTGCTCATCGAGTCCAAACAGCGGTATCCACATTGGCAGAAGCTTGTTTATGGTGTGTTCATGGCAAGCCGGAAGCTTAAGCACTATTTTCAGGGTCACCCCATTACGGTGGTTAGCTCTGCTCCCCTTGGAGATATCATCCAAAACAGAGAAGCCACAGGGAGAGTGGCTAAGTGGGCTATAGAACTTGGGCCTCATGGTCTGAAATACGTACCACGCACTGCTGTTAAATCTCAAGCTTTGGTGGATTTCATCAACGATTGGACAGAGCTACAGGTGCCTGAAGAAAAGCCGGATAATACATATTGGACTATTCACTTTGATGGGTCTAGGCAATTGGAAGGCTCGGGGGCTGGAGTTGTATTGGCTTCCCCTAAAGGTGACAAGTTTCATTATGTGCTACGGTTGATGTTTCCTTGTACTAACAATGCGGCTGAGTACGAGGCCTTGCTCCATGGTCTTCGGATGGCTAAGGAGATGAGCTTGAGCCGAGTAAGGTGCTTCGGCGACTCAGATCTAGTGGCTCAACAAGTATCAGGCAAGTGGGATTCCAAGGACCCTCTCATGGCGGCTTATCGCCGTGAAGTTGATACCATTGCTGGACACTTTCAGGGTTACCAAGTAGAGCACATCGATCGCAGGAAGGACGAGGCGGCTGATGCATTAAGCCGGCTGGGCTCTCAGCGAAAACCGGTGCCGCCTAATACTTTCTTGGACATCCTGCATAACCCTTCTGTTAAGGTACCTACAGAGGAAGACTTGGCTGTCCCTGACCCGGAGGCACAGTTGGTGGCGGCTCTCCACATCACCCCGGACTGGACGGTGCCATACTTGGCTTACATGACCCGAGGAGATTTGCCTGAGGATGAAACTTTGGCCAGACAAATAACCCGGCGGTCTAAGTCAATGGTTGTTATCGATGGTGAGCTGCATCGCCGCAGTGTTACGGGAGCGTTCCAGCGTTGTGTTTCCCCTGAGGAGGGTCAAGCAATCTTGCGTGAGATTCACGAAGGGGATTGTGGCCATCATGCCGGCTCAAAATCCCTTGTGGCCAAGGCTTTTCGTCATGGTTTTTATTGGCTGACGGCTCATGCTGATGCGGAGGACTTGGTCAGTAAATGTGATGGTTGCCAGAGGTTCTCGCGACGGGCTCATGTGCCGGCTCAGGAGCTGAGGATGATTCCAATTACTTGGCCATTTGCGGTCTGGGGGCTTGATATGGTTGGGCCTTTTAAAAGGTCCAAGGATAAGAAGACCCACCTCTTGGTGGCAGTTGACAAATTCACAAAGTGGGTTGAAGCAGAGCCAGTTAGCAAGTGTGACGCAGCCACGGCGGTTCAGTTCATGAAAAGGGTGATATTTCGCTTTGGCTTTCCACACAGCATTATAACTGACAATGGTACCAATCTGTCTAAAGGCGCCATGGAGGAGTTCTGTCAACGAGAGCATATTCGACTTGATGTTTCATCAGTGGCTCATCCTCAATCCAATGGTCAAGCTGAGAGAGCTAATCAGGAGATCTTGAAGGGCATTAAGCCCCGGCTTTTAGTCCCTTTGCAGCGGACGCCGGGTTGTTGGGTGGAGGAGCTACCCTCCGTGTTATGGAGCATCAATACTACTCCTAACAGGTCTACGGGTTACACGCCCTTCTTTATGGTTTATGGAGCGGAGGCAGTCCTCCCCAGTGACATCCGTCATGACTCGCCTCGAGTGGCGGCTTATGTTGAGGCGGATAATGAACAGGCGCGCCAAGATGCTCTTGACCTGTTGGACGAACAGCGTGACGTGGCAGCAGCTCGCTCAGCGATTTACCAACAAGACCTGCGCCGTTATCACAGCCGCCGGGTTAGGTCCCGGGTCTTCCAGGAAGGTGACCTGGTGCTCCGGCTCATCCAAGATCAAACAGATGTACACAAGCTATCCCCGCCTTGGGAAGGGCCCTTTGTGGTCAGCAAGAACTTGCACAACGGGTCATACTACCTTATTGACGTTCGGGAGCATAAAGATTCACGCAAGTCGGAGGAGGAGACCCGTCGGCCGTGGAACATAGCTCAGCTTCGGCCTTATTACACTTGAGCCACCGGCTCTCATAATGTACCTATCTCTATAGGCATGTATATATTATGTTAAATAATAAAGAAGGACCTCTGTCCTTTTCTCCTCCAAAGGTAAAAGTGTTGTTTCCATTACACCATCACATGGTCACTTGGAGGTGGATCCGGCTTATGATCGTATTCGAATCTAGCCGTACGCAATATAATCACCTGGGGGCTTCCTGTTCAAACATAGGTCGTATTCGAACCAAAGAGAACATAGCTGTCGATACCCACTTGATTGGCAAAGTGCCGAGCTCATGGGGGAGTTTTCTTTGATCATATTTGAATCATAGCTCAACCCCCTTTGGGAACCGACGTGGATCGTATTCGAATCAGCGTCGTTAAACAACTCGTAAGGTCAATTGGGGGCTTCCTGTTCAAACATGGGTCGTATTCAAACCAAAGACAGCATAGCTGTCGGTACCCTCTTGATTGGCATCGCCAAAGCCACTGGGGGCTATATGATCGCATTCGAATCTTAGCTTAACCCCTTTGGGACGGTTCTCTGGTCGTATTCGAACCGGAAGCCCCTACGTTTTTGATCTTCTGACTTATAACAAGTTCTGTTGGCCATATCAACAGTGTGCTAGGGCGGCTTTTATTTTGCCGACTTAATTTTGATTCACAACGTTGATAAACACATAGTGAGTATTCTTGATGCTAGTAAACCGGAATTGAGATCTTCATCTCATTATTCGGGTTACATAAACCGGAAGCATATTTGCAGGCTTGTAAGTATGCAATCATGGTTACATCAAAGGCATAATTGAGGGCCAGTCTTTAGTGACTTTGGTTCATATTCCGGGTTATATATATAAGGTCTATGATTCTCAGTGCGGTAAGCCGCCTAGAGACTTATGACTTGTTTTCTATGCAGGATGGTTAAAGACAACTATTCGCGCTTAAGGAAAATAACTGATCAATTATAACCCGGAGGAATAAGAAGAAGCAGCTTCAACGGAGTTAAGCATTCAACACGTGCACGATGGCACGACAAATTTTTTATCTTACTCTATTACAAGACTCCCCGAGTCCAAAAGGTGAGGCATTGCTCTAAGGTGCAACCATAAGCCGTCTAAAGATCAAGGTGCTTGCGGAGTCGAAGCTTCCGGCTCATCCCTCTCCGCTCCTCCGGCTGTTCCTATGACCTGGAAGGTTGACGATTTCCAGTCAATGCCGCTCAAAGCTTCAAATTGAGCCTCCTCGTCAATTAACCCGGCCGGGTCAATTTCTGGGGCAAAGGTGTGCTTACGAGTCGGCGGGACCAAGCTGATGGCTTCATAACGCGGAGTGGGGATCCTCTGATTCTCTGCGTCGTAGCCCGGCTGGTACTTGGTAAGGTCGGTGTCATTCCCAATCAGGGTGGCCACCGGGCGCATGATCTTCACACAGGCAGCAAAGTCTTTTTGGTCGAAGGGGGTGCCGTCTTCCTTCAGGCTGGGGTATCCAAGTGCGATGTCAGCCGGGTCTAGCTCTGGAAGGAAAGCCTTGGACGGCTCAGAGCAGCTATGGCTCCGGCTCTTGTAGAGGCCCGTCGCAGCTCTTGGAAACGCTACGGAAGAATGGCAAGCCGGCGAAGTACGTCCGCCAGGTGAGTCGGAACCTCATTGGACAGGGCCACAACGGCCAAGGCGCGCTGTGACCCGGTGTAGAGTTGCTCCACCAAAGTGTACACGGCCTTCAGCTTGGTCAGCACATTTTGATTGAGGTTGGCGCTTCTGGGACCTGTTTTACAACGTCAGGTAAGCCGCTAGCAATGATGGGACGTCTGAGACATAGAGAATGTAAACTTGTTGAAAGTCTGCAGAATGACTTACCGAAGATTGCGGCGACCATCTGTGATACATGGCGCTTTAAGCCGGAGAGTTCGGCGGTTTTCTCCGTCAGAGCCGCCTCCGCCTATTCGGCCGGGCTGACCAGAGCAGCCTTCTCTTCGGCCCAAGTCTTCCTTTCGGTTTCAAACTTCTTCTTCAGCTTCTCTTGAGCAGCAACACTGGACTTAAATTTAGCATTGGCCTTCCGGGTCTCAGTTTCCTGAGTCTTCAGGCGGTTCTTCAGCTCAGAGATATCAGCCTCAAATTTCTTGCAAGCAGCCTGTACAATTTCCGGATTATAGTATGAATCATTATTATACAACTTTAAAGTCCCAAGCACTTTCCAAGCAAAGACACTTGGCACTTGGGGGCTAATGTATGTTGAAAGGTTCTATCTACAAATTGCCGGTTCATGAAAGTAAGCCGGAAGTTAAGTCTACAACATATTCTATCATAAGTAGTAGACTTGGGGGCTAGTATGGTAAAGATGACTATGCAGTAAGCAAGAGAGTGGTACCTCAGACTTCTGTTGTATCTGCTTCACCATGTCAATTTCCAGGTCCCGGCTGTTGTGCACCTGATTGACATAGCCGGAGATGATATCTCCAATGCTCAAGTTAGCGTAGTTGGTGATGTCCAGCTTGGCCCTGCGGCGCTGTAGCAACTCTTCCTTGGCAGAGCACTTAGCCAGCACAGTGGGTCTCCCCGGCGGGGTCATCGGCCGGCTGAGACGGGCTGGAGATGTCCGGATTGGTAGAAGTCTCTATGACTGGCTCGTCGGTTGGAGCGGTGGCTTCAGGAGCAGAGGCAGCTGGCGGCTCTTGAGCTGAAACCTCCGGCTCAGTCAAGACCGGCTCTTCGACCGGTTTATTCTTCTTCGCCCTCTTGCTGAGCTCTGCCTGGGCACTGAAAGGACAAAAGGTTAGTACAAAAGCATGAGTAAAGATAAGCACAACACAAGATGATCATCGTTACCCGGGTGCGGTCTTGAAAGCCGGCAGGTTAGATTGCATAGAATCACCAGAGGAAGGTGAAGCTTCCTGATAATTTGAATCAGAAGAATTGAGCGGTTGACGAGTAACGCCCGCCAAAGGATGAAAAGGATATAAGTTGGAGATAACCTCAGTCCGGCGCTTCCTTGATGCTTCAGGTAAGCCGGAGGAGAGGTCTGCATCCTTGTTGGTCCGGGTGTGCCGCCGGCTCTCATAAATCTGTTGCTTCAAAAGAAATTGAGGATCTTGGTAAGCTAAAGGATGTGAAAATCTTACTTTCCGGGTTACTCTTTGGACTTTCAGCCTTGGCAAGGGCTCCGAGTCGGAGGAAAGTGTCGTTACCTCTTCAGTCACCGGGTTATTTGCTCCGGTGTCATCCTGCTGATGATCAGTATCGATAAGGTGGATAGGAATAAACCAGAAACAAAACAAGAGCCTACAGATTCAGGGGTTACCTCTGACTCGGAGCTGTCACTTAGCTGAAGCAGCTCTGAGGCAGTAGGCCTGCTTCCCTTCTTGCGGGGAGCGGCTCTCCTGGCGGCTTTCTTAGCCTTCCTGGCTTTTTTGGCCGCTTCATGGTCATATTTGACCTTCCAGAACTTGTCATTAGCCTGAAACATTCAGCAAAGATTTCTTAAGGTTCAGATGGAAACTATTAAAAAGAAAACCAAGGTGTTCAAGTCAGTGGCTTACCACCGGAGCCGGGTTAGCTTGGCAGAAGGGGTTCAGGCCGGTTCTCCCACAGTCGGCTAAGCTCTCATTCAGGAGAGACTTGGTCATGTCGTCCACAATGTCCTCAGGAAGATCGTTGGGGCTGTGCCGCAGTGGGTCATCCTTCCGGCCCGTGTAAGCACACATTAAGCCGGGGCGGCGGCTCAAGGGGATCACCCGCCAAGAGATCCAAACCCGGACCAGATCAATGCCGTTGAGACCGTTTCCCAGGAGAGCCTTGATCTTATTGATGGTGGGGATCAGAGGTTGACGCTCAGCCTGAGAGAGTTTGTTTGGCAAAGGGTGATTTGGTTCCAGACACAGGGCACGAAAGCCGGGCAGAGGGCTCTCGTCAGCCGGAGAAGTGTCCTGGCAATAAAACCACGTCTGGTTCCAGTCCTTTGGATGGCTTGGCGGCTCAGCATAAGGAAAGAGGCAGTCTCTCCGGCATTGAATGGAGATTCCAGCAAGTTCCAGGCTCGGCCCGTTGGCGCACTCATTCTGGCGGTTCAGATAAAATAGCTCTCTAAAGAGCAGCAGGCTGGGCTCTTCTCCAAGATAGACTTCGCAGAATACTTGGAAGTTGCATATATTTGACACGGAATTGGGTCCTATGTCTTGCGGCCGCAGATCAAAAAAGTTCAGAACCTCTCTAAAGAATTTTGAGCCGGGCAGTGCGAAGCCCCGGCTCATGTGATCAGCAAATATCACCACCTCACCATCTCTTGGTTGAGGTCTTTCCTCCGACGGGTCAGGGGCACGATAAGACATGATTTCCTTCTTGGGCAAGTAACCCGTCTTTACGAAATCAGCTAGAGTGTCGTCGGTGACATTGGATCTCATCCAGTTGCACGTGATGGGTGCCTTGGGAGCTTTGGGAGGCATTGTGAAAGATGAAGCCTATGACAAAAGGAAAATGTCCAGTTCAATTATAAGTCGGCAGACGTCTACAGTTTAATACTCAAATGGCGGCTTATGAGAGGGGCCTAATGACATATGGTTAAGTGCATCGGGTTATCTAAGCCGCTGAAGGTATCGTGAGTAATTCAAATTGTCTACAGCTTTGTCATAAATGAGCTGGAAATTTTACAGCGCGTGGTTTCTTATAAGCCGGAAATGTAAGCCGCCATAGCTCAGCAGATGCAATTTTTGACTAAGTGTGGTGAAAACAAGTTTCACAGATCGCAGTAATTATTTTGGATCAAACGGTTGGCTAAAAGGAAAAATTTCTAGACCTAGAACAGACACAAAAAAAGTTCAAGGATTTGAATGGAGCCTTTATGCAATGAAAGGGGATCTATGTACATTGGGAACGGGCGTGAAACAGCTACCGCAGCAGTTCTGTACAGTCTAAAGATCAAGAAAAGGTGGTAATGATGGAATCTATCAAGAGCTCGCGATGAACGACGACGAACACGGGAAGAACAACAAAGAACCCTAATGCGGATCTATTCTATGGAGTGGCAAGGGCTTACGGGTGCTGGAGAGTTGCGGAGGTCGCCGCTGTTTCTCTGGTCGCGTCAGGTTGATGCAGCGGCCTGAGTTGGGGAAGACAAGGAGACCCGCGGCGGCGGCGGCGGTGGAGCTCGAGTGGCAGTACAGTGGCGAGAGGAGGAAGACGATGGAGGCGACAAGTAACTGGAGCCTCATGGGCTGGGCTATTTATAAGGTGAGGCTCATAAGTGGGCGCGAGAAACGAGGAGGTCACGGCATGATTATCTCACCACAAAAATGCCTCGATTTTTGGGATAGCCTTTAAAGATAAGATCCGTTGAGGATATGGTGGGATAAAAAAATGGACTTAATGGAAGATGACGTCATGGCAGGTTACCAGGAATCCAGAAGATGACGTCACGGCGGGTTATAACCTTCGCACGACCATAAGCCGGAAGATCTTTCCTCTCAAAAGAATTGAAGATTGACATGAACCGGTTCAAATCAATCTGGGGCCTAATGTTGAGGATATAACCCTTAGAGTCACCCGCCAGGAGGGGCCGGGTTACTCATAATGGTCATCACGTGAAGCCCAGTACCGAGCTTGAAGACGACGTGTCAATGATGGGCCTAAGACCCGGAGATGGCTTAAAGGCCCGTAGTGATAAACCGCCGTATGGCAAGACTTGTAGTGTAAGGCAAGAGTAGTTGAGAGACCGAGCCGGACACTCTTATGAGCCGGCCGGGACTCTGAGAGCTGCCGGGCGTCAACCTCTCTATATAAAGGGACGACCCGTCGGCGGTTTAGGGACAAGTAAGATCTCGTCGAGAGCCAGGCATAGCAATTAAGCTCCCTGGTCATCGAAACCATAATCAATACCACCTCAACTGGACGTAGGCTTTTACCTTCACCGTAAGGGGCCGAACCAGGATAACCCCCGTGTTCCTTGTCCCGTTTAACCCCTTTAAGCTTCCTAGCTGCGATGGCTCCACGACTAAGTCCTAGCTCGAGGACATCTGCCGTGACAATTCCACGACAAGACCCCAAAGTTTCTATCGGAAAAGATAATAAAAACGTGCATCAACTCCTATGAATAGATTACCCCAATATCACCGCGGGCATCCGCGAGTTGAATGCCATAACACATATCAAGTGAATCAATATGATACCCCATTTGTCACCTCAAGTATTCATATTGCAAGACATACATCATGTGTTCTCATCTCTGAATATTCATTCCGACAAGACAAAACTTCAAAGGGTAAAGATTCAATTCATCATAACAAGAGTATAGAGGGTAGAAACATCATATGATCCGACTATATTAACAAAGCCCATGATATAGATCACGAGAGAGAGAGAGATTAAACACATAACTACTGGTACAAACCCTCATCCTCGAGGGTGGACTACTCCCTCCTCATCGTGGTGGCCGCCGGGATGATGAAGATGGCCACCGGAGATGATTCCCCCCTTCGGTAGGGTGCCGGAACGGGGTCTAGATTGGTTTTCACGGATACAAAGACCTTGCGGCGGCGGAACTTCTGATCTAGGTTACCCCGAAGGGTTTCTGTCGTGGAATTGTCATGGCAGATGCCCTTGGTGTGAGGACTTAGTCGCGAGGCCAACGCATCTATGTGGTAGCTTGAGAGGGGTTGGGCGGAATCGAGAGACGCAACATAAGACAGGGATTTAGACAGCTTCGGGCCCCGGGAAACATCATCCGGTAATAACCCTACATGTTGTTTGAGGCTCTTTGTGTCTAGCCGTAAAGATTGTTTCTTCTTGCTTGTCCCTCTTGGGGAGCCCTGCCCCTCCATATATAAGTTAGAGGGGCGGGTTACATGTGGAGTCCTAATAGGACTAGTACTAGTCTATCTTTTCTTACAAGTTGAATACAAGTCCGGGTCTTGCTTCCTCATAAAGAAAACATTCGTCATCCCTTTCTTATTAAGCCGACCCATCATAAACGTGAGCCAGCCTTCTGGGCCTTGGGCCTTGTCTTCTATCTGACCCGCCATCGGGGCCATCCATGAGTCGTCAGGCTCGTGAGTCGTTAGTCCTCCGGCGGGTCATCGGTGAAGCGCCAAGTCCGGCCGGGTCATACTTCCGGCCGGGTCATACCGCGGGGTACATCCCCGACATTAGCCCCCAGTTTAATTTTGGATTTATCCATGTTAAACTGATCCTGTAAAACAAACACAAGAACAAATTTGACAGGTTGTGCTCCGGGTTAAATATTCTTGTAAGCGGCACCTAATCATCCTTAAGTCCTTGACATTTTCTCCTGGAAAATCCGGGTCAATAGGCTAGCTTCATAATCCATTTGCTGGCATTGGCTCTTGTAAAGAAATATCATAAGAAATAATCCATCTGAGTCGGCCTTCAATGCTCTGATTTGACAAAAATATTGGTCTTGAAATATTCAACTGATATTCAGCCGGCTTAAAGATGTAAATCTTGCCGATGATTGCCAAAATTGTCGGGTTATAAACAAATGATGCCGGGTCATGATTGTTGCAGACACCAGGTTAATCTGGTCTACTCCAAACTGAGAATTTGAAGATTTTTTCTCCCTTATATACATATCACCTGTAGCCCCCAAGTCTTAAGAGGAGAACATAGTGATAACTTAAGACTTGCTTCAATATAAGTGTTGCAACCTTGAAGAAATCTGAGTTATTCATCTCGATCATTAGTCACAAACTAAATATTCCACATATGTAGCCCCCAAGTGCCGGGTTGTCATGCTTGCAGCAACCTGGGACTTGTAATTGCCTTATGCTCATAAAAACTTCAACCAGCGTAGCCCCCAAGAGCCGGGTCATTATGCAATAATGAACAGAGACTTTGTAAATATAATCATGTAAACTTGACCAGCAAAGCGTAGCCCCCAAGGGCCGGGTCAGTAAGATATTACCGAGCTGGGACTTTGTATATGATTCATTAATAATAACAACATATGATGTAATCTCCACCATGGGGCTTGAACCCACGTCCACAAGGTTAAGAGCTTTGTACTCTACCAACTGAGTAGTGGATCTTTCAATATAATGGTTTAAGGCTTGTGTACCCTGAATTTTCGACAAGAGCAATTGCTAGCCCCCAAGGGCCGGCTCATCTACAATGTGATGAGTCGGGTCTTCAATAAGTTGAGCAAAAAATGACTTTGCATTAGCCCCCAAGTGCCATGGTGCATGCTGGCAGCTACATGGGACTTGCATATTTAATGTAATCTCAATTTGAATAATGTAGCCCCAAGTGCCAGGTCGTAAGCCTGCAGCGACTCGGGACTATTCCTTCCATTGTAGAAAAAACCATCTCCATTGATAAAATAATAGCCATTGCGCCAAAGCGACTTTGAATACCTTATCTGTTGACAAGTAAATCTGGAGTTTAAATACCCGGTGGCTCTTGACCGATAGCGATTTAATACGCCTCTCTTGTAAGCCAGACTTTTTATAACCCGGCGGCTTACAGCCTTTGAGAAAATCCAGAACGGATAATCATTTTGAAGCATCAATTTTAATGATGAGCTTGGACTTTAAGCATTTATATAAGTCATAGTTCTGCAAATCCTGTACAGAGCATGAACAACATATGCCCTGGCGACTTAACGACAAAAGCCAGGGCCCGTTTAAACGTAATCATGTATAAACAATATCATACCTGTGATATTGAATCATACTGCCGGCTTATGATACCTGTGCAGTAAGGGTGATAACCCAATCTTTAGAAGCAAAAACTTCCAAATGTTTATGATTGTCACATGCTGGCGACTTAACGTCCAAAGTCGAGCCGGGTTAAATAGAAGTTACTCATATATGCTTCAGATATAACAAAAAGTCTCAAAACCCAAAAGACCGCGTTCAAAAAACTTAATCCAGACAAAAAGAAAATCAAGGCTTCTGATTCGAATACGATCAGTAAACCGTTCCAAAGGGGTTAAGCTAGGATTCGAATACGATCATGTAGCCCCCCAGTGGCTTTGGCGTTGCCGATAAAGAGGGTACCGACAGTTATGTTCTCTTTGATTCGAATATGACCTATGTTTGAATAGGAAGCCCCCAAATGACCTTGAGAGTTGTTTAACGACGCTGATTCAAATACGATCCACGTCGGACCCAAAAGGGGTTGAGCTATGATTCGAATACGATCAAGAAGCCCCCTAGTGAGTTTGGCAGTGTGCCGATCAAAAGGGTACCGACAACTATGTTCTCTTTGGTTCGAATACGACCTATGTTTGAACAGGAAGCCCCCAAGTGACCATATAAGTTTTGGCATTGCGCCGATCAAGAGGGTATTGACAGCTATACTCGATGAGCAGGAAGCCCCCAAGTGACCATAATAAGATAAGCCGTAAAGCGGGATACCCATGTTTAAACCGTGCATCATGGCAGCAAGCCCTTTTTGGCGCCCTTTAATCTTTCTAAGAACTCGAACTTGTGAGAGATTAATTCTTTTTAAACCGGAACTTTAAACTGGATTTGAAAGTTTAAAACTTTGTGAGAGATAAATTTACCTTGATCCGGATTTTGAACCGGATTTGAGAGCTTCAAAGCTTTGTGGTAAATAAATTTTCCTTGAACCGGTTTTTTAAACTGGATATTAAGAGCTTCAATGCTTTGTGGGAGAGAGATTGTCCTTGAACTAGATTTTGAACCAGAATCCTTATTTTGAGCCGGAAATCTTCTGACGGCCCTTAAATTTTCATCGATCTAGCAGTAATCCCCGGGGTCGGGTTATTTTTCCCTTCAATGACCCGGACTTCTTGAATTCATTGAAACCGGCTAACTTTGCCGAGTCATACCATTGTAGCCCCCGAGTCTCGGGACGACTCGAGGAGTTGGCTCGAGATTCTCCATATTTTACCATAGCAGAAGGTGTATATCATTGACGTTGATAGCGCGAGGTGAATTCACAGAAGGTTGAGGTGACTGCGGCGGGTTTATAAATGATCTCGTATGAGCCGTGTCAGCAACTCGGCCAATGGTTCCTTCCAACTGGCTGTTTGAAGTTTAACCAAACTGTAGTGGCGGCGACTTGTGCGCCTGCCCATTGAGCCATCCAGTGCAGACGGCGGCTGATAATACATGATAATTCGCCTCCAATTTGTTGGAAGAAAATCGGGCTTCCCAAGCACTGACTCGCTCATATTCAATGAACAGCTCATGCAGACAGGTGCGGCCCGGTGTGTTGATATAGACCAACCCGCGAGAGATGGATGGTAAAGACGATCGTTGCATCAGAGGCGACACAGACAGATGAGCCGGCCGTGGCATTGTAAGCCGGTGCGGATGGGTGAGTTAACCACATCGTTTTGATGTAGTGAACAATTGTCCTGCATCAACAATATTGCAGACCAAGACAAAGATAAACTGCTCTTTGATAAAAAATAATATGTACCAATAAAATATATTTTAGATGGATATCACCTAATGTGCCAGGCCGGAAATAATTCGCCATGAAATTGATGATTGCTAGGTGAAGTTGAAGTCGCTCACGGGTGAACCGGCCGCAGCGTGGTAAACCGGTGCGGACGGGTGAGTCGGCCGCGACGTTTGTAAGCCGGCGCAGACAGCGAGTCGGCCACGGCGTTGTAAGCCAGCGCGGACACGTGAACCGGCCGCGAGGGCGGACGGGCGAGTCGTCCGTGGCGTTGTAAGGCGGCGCGGACGGACGAGTCAATCACAGGGACGGTTCGACGGTTCCGGTGAGTTGAAGTAGTCCGGGCCGCAAGGGTGGCAGCTCGCGCGTCCATTTACCGGGTAATGAGGCATGGACGAACGCCGGGCGCAATGTTGTAAGTACGTGCTCCATACCCATGGTATAAACCACAATTGTCTTGCGTACAAAACATACAACAGGGCGGAGTAGTTGTTTGTCGAAGGAAATCAACATGTACTTAACAAAATATATAGGATAAATATCACCTGATTTTAGGCGACGGATGATTACTATACGCCGTCCGTAGATAACCAAGAATTTTTGTGTTGATCCTTTCAAGGCCTTGCCAATGTTTGCCGTAGTTTGTATAATTTTCACTTATCGCTCATAATTGTCTTGATGTGACGTATGATGGCCACAGTCATCTGATTTCTTCTTTTGGCTTGGTCTTCACGCGGAGCATGTTGCCTGGTCTTCCGTTGGTAGCTTCGACCAACCCTTGACAATATGTGGTCGTCAGCGATATTGGCATTTTCCTTCTTTCCTTGTTACTGTTTGGATGTGACATCCGAAAAAGGACGTGCGTCCGGTCTGGTCACCTGCGGGCTGACTCCTTTTCCCCTTTCCTTTCTTTGAACCAGACTCCGACTAGCTTTCTTGTGCGTACTGCTACTCGGATTGGAGTTGACGCCTGGGGCTTTGTCCCAACCTTTTGTTTTGATGGTATAGACTTTCAGCTGGTTTTCTCTGCCGCCACTGTTTTGACCTGACCGATCCCCTCTGCCTCTTGGATTCTTCATCCGTGTGTGCTAGGCAGTTGCCTTTTCCTTCATAATTACACTGGTGGTTCTTAGTACTACGTGAATCATAGTAGTGCTTGTTAGCTAAAGCCACTTTTACTGATTTCTCCACGTGATAGGGTAGTATTAGTACTAGTTGGAGCTGACCACGTCTTCGGTTTCCATCCAATTTAGTACCAGCGGTGGTTTCCTTATTGGAACTTGTCCTCCTTGGTCTTAGCGCCTTTCGTGTCCAACCAATACTAGGTGTCGCAGAAATCGGCCGTCTTTGCCTTCCCTGGGATTTGATGTCTGTGAGCTTCGGCGGATCATCGGACGGCGGCGGCAACTGCAAATATCTCAACCTTAATTCTTCTTAAACTCAAATCTCATAGATTATAAATCTGAACTGATGAACTTGAAGCCGATGCAGATCTTTTCAAACCAACTTTTCTTTATTTGAACAATCACGAGCTTCTCGAAACCCTGGGAAAGATCCCTTCAAGAACTCAACACCACCGTGCGCAGACCCCACGGTGGGCGCCAACTGTCGTGGAATTGTCACGGCAGATGTCCTTGGTGTGAGGACTTAGTCGCGAGGCCAACGCATCTATGTGGTAGCTTGAGAGGGGTTGGGCGGAATCGAGAGACGCAACATAAGACAGGGATTTAGATAGCTCCGGGCCCGGGGAAACATCATCCTGTAATAACCCTACATGCTGTTTGAGGCTAGGTCTCATTATGATCATGAGTGAGTCGCCGGGTTGGCCGGCTCTTTGTGTCTAGCCCTAAAGATTGTTTCTTCTTGCTTGTCCCTCTTGGGGAGCCCTGCCCCTCCTCATATAAGTTAGAGGGGCGGGTTACATGTGGAGTCCTAATAGGACTAGTACTAGTCTATCTTTTCTTACAAGTTGAATACAAGTCCGGGTCTTGCTTCCTCGTAAAGGAAACATTCATCCCTTTCTTATTAAGCCGACCCATCATAAACGTGAGCCGGCCTTCTGGGCCTTGGGCCTTGTCTTCTATCTGACCCGCCATCGGGGCCATCCATGAGTCGTCAGGCTCGTGAGTCGTTAGTCCTCCGGCGGGTCATCGGTGAAGCGCCAAGTCCGGCCGGGTCATATTTCCGGTCGGGTCATACCGCGGGGTATATCCCCGACAGTTTCGGAATATTTGGGAATTTATAGTGCAAAGAAGGGGTGCGGGAGGCCACCAAGGTGGGAACAACCCACTTGGGCACGCTAGGGGGGCCTGGCGCGCCCTGGTGGGTTGTGCCCCCCTCGGGGCATCCCCAGGTGCAGCTCTGGCCCAATGGATGTCTTCTAGCCCAAAAAAAATCTCCAAAAAGTTTCGCGTTGTTTGGACTCCGTTTGATATTGATTTCCTGCGATGTAAAAAACAAGCAAAAAACAACAGCTGGCACTGGGCACTCAGTCAATAGGTTAGTCCCAAAAAATGATATACAGTTGCTATAAAATGGTTGTAAAACATCCAAGAATGATAAAATAACAGCATGGATACTTCATAAATTATAGATACATTGGAGACATATCAGCATCCCCAAGCTTAATTCCTACTTGTCCTCGAGTAGGTAAATGATAAAAGAAATAATTTATGAATTGTGAATGCTAGCAAAGTGCATAAGTTTGATAAATGACAATTTCAATCACTTTTCCTAGCATCATAATAGCAATTCTTTCTCATAAAATTTCTCATGTTGTAGTGGCAACCAATTCACATGTTAAAGTTTAAACAATGAACTCTCTTGAAACCCAACAACCTATGTTCTTAGTCATCAAGCAATTGCAATTCAACTTATTCAACGGAGTCTAAGTAAAAGCTCCACATACTCAACCATCATATAGTCTTCTATGATTGCTATCACTCACCGCGTACACATGAGCAAAACGTTTCAACCGGACACGTAGAAAGATAGGGGCTTATTGTTTTGCCTCCCAACATATTCACCTCAAGGGTGATGTCAACAATAATAACTCATGCTACCCATATTCAACTGGACATATGTGCCTAGATCTTTCCTCACCACATGATGCTTGCCAAAAGAGAAAAATAAAAAGGAATAGAGAGAATAACTTTGACTCTTGCATGAAAGTAAATACATAAAAGTAAAAGATAGGCCCTTCGCAGAGGGAAGTAGGGATTTGTAGAGGTGCCAGATCTCAAAGAAAAAATTGAGAGATAAAAACATTTTGAGAGGTATAATTTTCCCACCAACGAAAACGACTTAGAGCTCCCAACACTTTCCATGCTAGATATATCATAGGCGGTTCCCAAACAGAAAATAAAGTTTATTCCTTTTTCCACCATACTTTCACTTTCCATGGCTAGCCGTATCCACGGGTGCCCTCCATACCAACACTTTCCAATGAATTTATTATTTGACAACATAAAGTAAATTCATTTTTCATATCGGGACTGGGTATCCCTAAAACCTTTGCCTTACTCTCATGCAATGATAAGTGAATAAACACTCATCGTGAGAATAAGACATCTAGCATGGAAAATATTGGCCACCCCTCACCGCCTCGCGAGCGGTACGAGCACACAAAAGAGAAATTTATTTTTGAAAATTAGAGATGGCACATACAAATTTGCTTAGAACGGCACGGAAATACCGCATATAGGTAGGTATAGTGGACTCTTGAAAATAATATTTGGGTTCAAGGGTTTTTGGATGCCCAAGTAGTATCTGTACTTGGTGCGGAATTTTTGGCTAGCAAAGATGGGGGCAAACACCACATGTTGAAGGATCTATGACAATATGACTTCTATATGAATATGAGCAAACATAAATCATTACGTTGTCTTCCTTGTCCAACGTCAACAATTTTGGCATATAATATTTGGATGGGGGCTCATAATCACAAAAGATTTCCAGGATAGTGTATTTGCATGTGAAAGTTCTCTTCCTTATACTAATTATTCGTGAATTGCTTGTATGACCAATATTGTGATTGTCAAGCCTCAAAAGATTTCACTTTCTAAACCCAATGTGAAGCTACCACTAGGCATGATATGATTTCAACTTCATGATATTCAATTTATTCAACAATTTACTCATAGGATATAAGTGAAGCACAAGAGTAAACGACAAACTACTCCAAAAAGATATAAGTGAAGATCATGTGAGTAGTTAAGTAAATAGGTAGCTATTTGAGGAATCTCTCTTATTTAAAAACTTTCAGATCTAAGTAACTTATTAAAACAGCAAGCAAAACAAAACAAAATGACATTCCAAGGATAGCACACATCATGTGAAGAAGCAAAAACTTAGGCTCAACCGATACTAACTGATAATTGTTGAAGGAAAAAAGTGGGATGCCTACCGGGGCATCCCCAAGCTTAGTTACTTTGATATTCCTTGGATATTAAATTGGGGTGCCTTGGTCATCCCCAAGATTAGGGTCTTTTCACTCCTTATTCTCCTCATATCGACATCTCACCCAAAACTTGAAAACTTCAATCACACAAAACTTAACGGAACTTCGTGAGATAGGTTAGTATGATAAAGAGCAAACCATTTCACTTTGGTACTGTCAAATACAAGATTCATAATTGTTCTCAAACAATTCCTACTGTATAATATGATTTTCACAATTTATATTGAGTAATATAAGTCATAGAAACTAGGAAACAAGCAAACTATGCATTGAAAACAGAATCTGTCAGAAACAGAACAGTCTGTAATGATCTGCAGAATAACCATACTTCTGATATTCCAAAAATTCTGAAAAAATTAGACCACGTGATAAATTTGTATATTAAACTTATTCAAAAAGAATCAACTCAAAATCACTCTTCTGTTAAACATGTGACCAATTTTCGTGAGCGCAAAAGTTCCTGTTTTTCAGCAGGGTCAAATCAACTATCACCCAACATGATCCCAAAGGCTTTACTTGGCACTTTATTGAAACAAAGCAATAAAACATGATCAATACAGTAGCATAATCATGTGAACACACAAAAACATTATGTAAAAGTGTTGGGTTGTCTCCCAACAAGCGCTTTTCTTTAATGCCTTTTAAGCTAGGCATGATGATTCCAATGATGCTCGCATACAAGATAAGAATTGAAACATGGCAAGAGCATCACGAAGCATAAGTTCCTCTCTCATAAGAATTTTCAATAGCATCATGAATAGATTCATCAATATAACCATCACATAAAACATTCTTTTCATGATCAACACGCATAGAAAATTTATTACTCTCCATATAAGCAATTCTATTCTCATTCATAATAGTGGGAGTATCATAGGAAGCTCGAATACTATAAATTGTTCCCACATTAAAAGAGTAATGTTCAGAAAAGGGATAATAAAAATCATGACAATAATTATCACTACTTTTTATAACATAAGTATCATCGCAATAATCATCATAAGTAGGGCGCATGCAATCATCATAGCAAATTTGATTATTCAAAGTAAGGGGACTAAAAAGATCATCTTCATTAAGCATAGCCTCGCCAAGCTTGGGACAAACATTAATTGCAGCAAATAAATTCTCAAACATGTCATTATCATCAAACATAGCACCCCCAAGCTTGTGGCTTGGCATATCATAAGCATAATCACTCTCATCATTAATAGTATGAATAGCACCAACGATATAACAATTGATATCATCATAATTTCCCAAGTTGGTGCCAAAAAGATTCCCAAGATTATAAGAAGTATCATTATCTTCCCAATCATAATCATCACAACAAGCAATAGGCATAGAAAAATCATCATCAATAGTGCTCTCGGACATTGCGCCATAAGACATAGAAGCAATATCATCATCAAGTGCACCATCTTCCACAATTATTTTTGATTCATTTTCATGAGGCACAACAATAATAGGAGCAACATTATTTGGGAGAGACACCTTTTTACCTCTCTTCTTTCTTTTTTTTTCTTCTTCACCACATCATGTGTGGGTTCAATTAATTTTTTCGAGCTCCTTGTTGAAGAGATTGATTGGATAGGAAGTTCCTCCTCGTTACCTGCTTCATCATAATAAACACTAGGAGGGTTTTGGGAAATATTTTCCCTTTCATTAGTACTCTCTTCATATTCTATTTGTTTTCTTGACTTTAGATAGCTGGCAATATAAGGATTCTCAATGCAATTTACCACACAAAACATATAAATTTCCTCTAGATCAAAATCAAGAAATCTCTTGAGATTAAATTTTGGAATATCCTTAGTTATATGCTTCATTTCTTCATACCCCAAAAGAAGACTAAGCTATTTATGATGCTCAAGGGTAATCAAGTAATCACAATTTTTGGACAATAATTGATCATGAAAGAATCTGCATTGAAGATTTGAATGACCATGTTCATTGCAAAGTTCACAAGGATGGCGGAAAAAATTACATCTTTCAGCACAATCATCTAGCCTCTCTTGCAACCTTTTTGTTTCTAAATATATATGCTTCTTACAAAATCTATCTTCCCTTTTTGGTGTGCAAAGGCACTCCCAATTTACTCCACAAAAAGTGACATGCTTATAAGAAACATTTTTGTCATGACTTGTGCAATCATCATTAGCATTTTGGATATTCAAAGAATTCATACTAACAAAATTGCAATCATGCTCATCATTCAAATATTTTGTGCCAAGCATTTTATTGACTTCTTCTTCTAACAATTGAGCACAATTTTCTGAACCATCATTTTCAAGAAAGATATCATAAAGATGATCAATAGAATGATGCAACCTAAATTCCATTTTTTTTTGTAGTTTTCTTTTATAAACCAAACTAGTGATAAAACAAGAAACTAAAAGATTCAATTACAAGATCTAAGGATATACCTTCAAGCACTCACCTCCTCGGCAACGGCGCCAGAAAAGAGCTTGATGTCTACTACTCAACTTTATTCTTGTAGACACGTGTTGGGCCTCCAAGCGCAGAGTTTTGTAGGACAGTAGCAATTTTCCCTCAAGTGGATGACCTAAGATTTATCAATCCATGAGAGGTGTAGGATGAAGATGGTCTCTCTCAAACACACCCAATACAATGGCAAATTGTATAGGTGCACTAATTCGGCGAAGAGATGGTGATAAAAGTGTAATATGGATGGTAGAAATATATTTTTATAATCTGAATAAATAAAAACAGCAAGGTAGCAAATAGTAAACGGGCACAAAAATGGTATTGCAATGCTTAAAAAGGAGGACTAGGGTCCGTACTTTCGCTAGTGCAATCTCTCAACAATGCGAACATAGTTGGATCATATGATTATCCCTCAAAGTGCAGCAAAGAATCACTCCCGAGTTCCTATTAGCGGAGAACAAAAGATAGAAGTTGTTTGTAGGGTATGAGACCACCTCAAAGCTATTCTTTCCGATCAATCTATCCTAGAGTTCGTACTAGAATAACACAATCTATTCTTCCCGATCGATCATCAAGAGTTCGTACTAGAATAACACCAAAGCAAATTCATATTCATAATACTCAGTCCACACAAAGAACTACAAGGAGACCCCAAAGTTTCTATCGGAAAAGATAATAAAAACGTGCATCAACTCCTATGCATAGATTACCCCAATATCACTGCGGGAATCTGCGAGTTGAATGCCATAACACATATCAAGTGAATCAATATGATACCCCATTTGTCACCTCAAGTATTCATATTGCAAGACATACATCATGTGTTCTCATCTCTGAATATTCATTCTGACAAGACAAAATTTCAAAGGGTAAAGATTCAATTCATCATAACAAGAGTATAGAGGGTAGAAACATCATATGATTCGACTATATTAACAAAGCCCATGATATAGATCATGAGAGAGAGAGAATAAACACATAGCTACTGGTACAAACCCTCAGCCTCGAGGGTGGACTACTCCCTCCTCATCGTGGTGGCCGCCGGGATGATGAAGATGGCCACCGGAGATGATTCCCCCCTTCGGTAGGGTGCCGGAACGGGGTCTAGATTGGTTTTCGTGGATACAAAGACCTTGCGGCGGCAGAACTTCTGATCTAGGTTAACCCCGAAGGGCTTCGGAATATTTGGGAATTTATGGTGCAAAGAAGGGGTGCGGGAGGCCACAGAGGTGGGCACAACCCACCTGGGCGCGCTAGGGGGGCCTGGCGCGCCCTGGTGGGTTTTTCCCCCTCGGGGCACCCCCCAGGTGCACTTCTGGCCCAATGGATGTCTTCTGGGCCAAAAAGAATTTCCAAAAAATTTCGCGTTGTTTGGACTCCGTTTGATATTGATTTCCTGCGATGTAAAAAACAAGCAAAAACAACAGGCACCGGGCACTGGGTCGATAGGTTAGTCTCAAAAAATGATATAAAGTTGCTATAAAATGGTTGTAAAACATCCAAGAATGATAAGATAACAACATGAATACTTCATAAATTATAGATACGTTGGAGACGTATCAACCAACCTCCTCCGAGGCAACCGAGCCAGAGGGGGCCGCGCTCGAGGCAGCCGAGTCGGGGGCCGCGTCCGAGCCGGACGGGGCCGCGTCCGAGGGACCGACCGTGCTAGAGGCGTCCGACTGGACCGCCGAGGCAGAGGAGGCCGGGCTCGGCGGCGATGGTCGGGTGGGACTCGGCGAGGGCGACGGCTCGCCGAGTGTGAGAGCAGGGGCAGGCCACGCCGAGGCCCACGCCAGGGCGAGGGCGTGGCATGAGTGTCTGCCGAAGGCGCGGCGGAGGGTGGTACCTGCTGAAAAGGGAAAACAAACTCATCAAAGTATACGTGCCGCGAGGTGTACACGCAATGGGACACTGGATCATAGCACCGGTAACCTTTGGTGTTGGGAGGGTAGCCGAGGAAGATGCAAGGCACGGATCGTGGTTCGAGTTTATGAGGAGTGGTGGACGCGGTACTAGGATAACAGAGACACCCGAAGATGCGAAGACCATCATAAGATGGAGGCGCACCGAAAAGAAGATGATGAGGGGCATAGTTCCTACACGGGCAGCATGGGAGGATGTTGATGAGGAGGGTGGCGATGGCGAGAGCGTCCGACCAAAACCGTGGAGGCACGTTGGAGTGAAAGAGCAACGTGCGGACGCAGCCATTAAGAGTGCGTTAGATGCGCTCAACGCGGCCATTTTGTTGGGATGTATAGGGACAAGTGAGGCGAAAGATAGTGCCGTGCATAGCAAGGAGGTTGCGAACAACAACATTATTGAATTCTTTTTCGTTATCAGTTTAGAGAGCAAAGGATGGGACGACTGAACTGTGTGGTGACATAGGCATAAAACAAAGTGAGTGTGGCAAGTGCATCAGACTTGCGACGAAGAGGAAACGTCCACACATAATGAGAGAAGTCGTCTAAGATCACCAAATAATATAGATAGCCCGTGTTGCTTGCAACCGGGGATGTCAAAACATCACTACAGATTAACTGAAACGGAAAATGGAAATATTTGTAGACACACTAAAGGGGAGACAAACATGCTTGCCAAGACGGCAAGCCTCACAAGTATGGTTGTTGACCTTATTACATGAGAATGAAAAACTTTGAAGAATGTGATGCAAAACGGTGGAGTTGGGATGTCCCAAACGAGCATGCCAAAGGTCGATACTGGCGGCAAGGGCGACTGGGCGGGTGGAGGTGGTGGCGGAGGAGTGCACCGAGTAGAGCTCGTCGGGGCTATCACATCGGTGAAGAACCATCCTGGTACGGGCGTCCTTCACAGAAAAACCAACATCATCAAATTCAACGGTAATGGGATTCTCACGAGCAAGACGACAAACAGAGACAAGGTTCGTAACTAAGTTAGGAGAAACAAGAACATTAGACATGGTTATAGGTGTAGATGTAGAGGGAAACGAGGTATGACCGACATGTGTAATGGGTAAGGAGGAACCGTTACCAATGACGATGTGAGTAGGAGTATGAACGGAAATGGAGGAGGTGAGGTTACAGGGATGAGATGTCATGTGAGCGGTGGTGCCCGAGTCCATGTACCAATCTCCACCGCCACAATAGTAGTTCGGTGATGGGGCCGAGTGCAGCGCAGCGAGGAGGGCAGGGTCCCACGGCAGAGGAACCTGCGGCGGGTAAAACCCACCGTAAGCAGCGGCGGGCGGCACGGGGTGAGCGGCATAGCCGCCGGTCGGTGGCGGTGCGGGTAGTGCCGCGTGCCCAGCGGCTCCTGGCGCGGCAAAGTGGGCCTGGTGGCCCACCGGTCGAGGCCCAAGGAGGCCCGACATGGGAGCCCGTGGCACCGGCATCGAATATGCATGGACGACGCCAGTCCACGGGTTGGTGTCGTAGCTCCAGGGTGGGGTGGGCTGCTGACGGGGCTCCCCCCTGCTGCTGCTGCTTCGGTCGTGCGCCCCCGCGGTGGTTTTGCGACGACCACCGTCGGGCTGCTGTGGTTGGGGCGCGGGAGGGGCGGGTGGCGCGGGCGGCAGCAGGTAAAACTCCAGAGGCGTGGAAGGCGCCGGCGTCCGCAGCGCCGGTGGTGCGGTCGGTGGTGCGGCACCACAGGAGGTGCCGGCGACGAGGGCGGTGTGCTGCACCCGCTTCTTCACCTGCTTCATCCGGTGTTCCTCCAACCGCATGTATGCAATGAACTTGGGGAAGGAGGGCCCCGACATCAAGGTGAGGTTGGCGGAGGCGTTGTCGACATCCTCGTTGAGGCCGGGCGTGAGCATGCTGAGAAGGAGGTCGTCGTCGATCTTGGTGCCGATGTCACAAAGCTCATCAGACAGCGTCTTGAGGCGGCGACAATAGTCATCTATGGATTGATCATCCTGATGACAGCCAAAAAATTCTTGCTGCAAAAAAGCGCAGCGCTGAAGGCGGTTGTCGGTGAAGAGGCCATTGGGCTTGACCCAAACGGCGTGTGCATCGTCACCATCGCTCACGACATTGAGAAACAGGTGCTTCGAGATGGTGAGGAAGAACCACCGGATGAGCGTAGCGTCGATGGTGGTCCACTCGGAGTCCTCCTTCATGTCACTCGAGTCGACGGAGCCATCGACACGATCCACTAGATTGTACTCACGGAAGACAACCGAGAAGTAGGTTTCCATGCATAATACGTGGAGTCATGCGGATCGAGGACCATCGTAACGCGCTCGTGGATGTTGAGGTTGCGGATGTCGGCGGGGTCCGGGCCGGCGAAGGGGTTGGTGTTGCCGGAGAGGGAAGAGTGGACGGACATGGCGATGGAGGGGTGGCGGCGTACGGCGGCAGGGAGGAAGGGGCGGCTGTGCGGCAGCTGAAGACGGGGAAGGAGCGGCGGCTTAGGGTTAGGGAGTGGGAGATGGGGAGGATGGTGCGGTTGCGGAGAAGAGGGGCAGCGGCGAGGGGTGGGGCGGCGGCATGGACTAGCGGCCGTGGCGGCTGGGTGCGGCGACGGCTAGGGTAGCGGAGGTAGGGGATCGACTTGCTATCTGATACCATGTAAGTTTGGAAGAGAGGGCTTGCCTGCATTGATAATTCCACTGATCGTGCACGGGGCACATATATAGATACAAGGGGTGCACCTAATGTCTTGTCTCCCAAGTTACATACAAGTTACAGAGGGGAGAGAGACGTGACAGGTGCGAAATACAAAACCCAAACCTATATACATACATGCAAAGAATACATGTTCAACACTTTTCCCTCCTATCTAATCTAAAAAGAACAAAGAACGTAATGTTCCCGGTTACGCTCTTAGTTTTGTCGTCCCCTCCCCCTCGCCCCTACCCTAGCCCGATCTGTGAGAAAACCGGATGCTCCACCAGCTGGTTTTGCACCGCAAAACAATCTAAAAAAATTTGGGAGCGGCTATAGATCAATCGACTAATTGTACAATGTGGTCAGTCGATTAGTTAAACAAAAGAAAGGATAAGAAGAAACAAGAAAACTGATTGACCCAAAATTAGGGTCAGTCGATCAGCCCAACAAGAAAACTGACAGATCCATCGCTGAAAAGCTTTTGTTGCCGTGTTCTGCTTTCTGTCCAGCCCAAAAGTGAAACGGGCCTGAACCTGCGAAGGAACCAAAGCCACTCCACTCAAGACAAGTGGATCCAGTTCACGCACAAAATCAGCTCAAAAAATCCCATGCACAGAAGGTTTCTTCCTCCCCCCTTCTTCCCCGATCACCAAGACAACCACTGTTATGGATGCACAAACAAAGCTCAGATGCGTTGTTGTCTTTTGATGTCTCCATAGATCTTCTTCCTCCCATTTCTTCCTTCTAACCTCCTTCCTCCAATCGCTCGAAGTTCTACAACACCAACACAATGGATGAAGCTTCAGATCGTACCCAAAACATAGATCTCTCAAAAGGAAAAGCAAAAGGAAGAAAGAATAAAGCTGCAGAACAAGGTGCTTGTGGTCAGTCCAAGGTAAATGATGATCCCCTCCCCCTCTTCATTTTTTCTGTGGTGTCAATTTGGTGGCCTGCAACTTAAGTGACGTCCTGACATTTTGATGTAACCACAACGGTAAATTCAGAGACTGCACAAATTGACCGTTTCATATAAATATTAATCGGATGCAAAATCATGCACATCTTCAGAATCCAACTATAACTTCTGAATAGATGTCATGTTTGTACTTCTACTAGAAGTTGTTAAACTACAAGTAAAGGCAGAACACCTCCCTAAAGCCAGAATTTAAATATTCCACATAGGAACTAAATTTGTATATTCAGAGAACTAAGCTTGCAGTTGTTGTCAAATAGCAACATACAAGAACTATACTACGAGCATGCATACATATTTGCAAAAAGATAACCACATCATCTTCACCCGGTTGTACTAGAAGTTGTTAAACTACAAGTAAGGCTGAACACCTTCCTAAATGCAGAATTTAAAAAATCCATATAGGAAGTAAATTTGCATATTCAGAGAACTAAACTTGTAGTCGTTGTACAAGAGCAACATATAATACGATACTACTGGCATGCGAACATAGGTACAGAGAGGAACCATAACATGTAGACCTAGTTCTTAAAGAAGTTGGTAAACTACAAGTAAGGCAAAACACCTACCTAAAGCATAATTTAAATTTTTCATCATTACAACTAAATTTGCACCTACATAGAACTATACTTGCACTTGTTGTTCAAGAGTAACATATAGTACGATACTACGAGAGCATGCGAACATAGGTACATAAAGATAACAACAACATCTTCAACTAGTTGTATTAGAAGTTGTTAAACTACAAGTAAGGGCAGAACACGTCCCCAAATGCAGAATTTCAAAAATCCATATAGGAACTAAATTTGCATATTTAGAGAACTAAACTTGCAGTCGTTGTTCAAGAGCAACATATAATACGATACTACTAGCATACGAACATATGTACAGACAGGAACCATAACATGTAGACCTAGTTGTTAAAGGAGTTGGTAAACTACAAGCAAGACAAAACACCTACCTAAAGGCATAATTTAAAATTTTCATCATTACAACTAAATTTGCATCTACATAGAACTATACTTGCACTCGTTGTTCAAGAGAAACATATAGTACGATACTACGAGAGCATGTGAACATAGGTACAAAAAGATAGCCATAACATCTAAACGTACTTGTACTCGAAGTTGTTAAACTACAAGAGAAAACTAAACTTGCAGTAATTTCACAATAGAGATAAATCCGGATTAAACAATAATTATGAAGAAACATATTAGCATGATGGAACAAGTTAACTAGAGGTAAAGCACAAAACCTTCGATAGCATATTCCCATAACTGAGTTGCATATTCAGATAACTAGATAAAAATTTGCAAGCAAATAAATCACCAAGAACAAACACTACTACACCATATGCAAATATAAAAGCAACTCATGCAGGAACACACATTCACTTAACTGCATTTCTCTTAGATTAAATTCCACACAAATTATTAAAAAGCAAAACATTACAGACATTGTTATGAACCTAAAGATCTACCTAAATTACACAATCAACACACACAATTTCACATATAAAATATAAGCAAGTACAAATATAGCAAGTACTAAATGCTACAAGTACAGACGTGCTATACAAAGAGATTTTAAAACTAACCAATAAAAATTTCACTATACTCAAGCTAAGAACAAGCATACTACAAATGCATGAACAAAAACTATAAGAAACAAAAATCAGTAATGCATGAATACATAGAAGCAAAAAGTACAACTACATGGACTTAGTACATAAATGCTTATCCACTTAGGATTTGCTAAAACAACTGCAAGGATAGTTAAAAAAACTGCAATGATTTGGCATGACATTGACCATACACACAATGCATATAACAAAAAGGCTGGATTAGACATACAATCAGCCATACACACACACTATATATATAACATTTTCTACAACCTAGAAACTGACTACACACGAAATGAACAAATGACCTATAAAATAGCATTAGAATAACAATATACACAAGTGACCTTTGAAGATATACAAATCAATGATTAACCAAATAACCCTAACCAGATAAAAATAATAGCAAATCTGAACTATCCCTAACCAGACACAAATTAGAGAAAATTTCAACACTACAAAAACCCTAACCAAAGCATGCTAAACAAGAACCCTAATTGTACTACTCGAACTACCACCAAAAACATTTACTAGGAAACCCTAACCAAATAAAAAATAGATCAAATTTGAAGACTACAAATACACTCACTGAAGCATTTTAAACAAGAACCCTAACCATACTACTCTTACTACCACAAAAAAAAATACAAAAGGAGACTGAGGAAACAGCAGATGCAGCAAAGGAAGCCCCTAATCCAAGGAACCCCCGACAGGTAAATCCTGCAAACAAAAGAGCAAAACAAAATAGAGAAGTGCCTTAGCAATTTCAGAATTAGAGCAGATCTAGACAAGAAAAAAGAAGAGGGGGAGTTATAGGAGAGGAAGAACTTGACGAACCCTAGCTCTAGGTAGGAAGAGGAGAGGACACCGAGTAGAGAGAGACTGAGCCGGAGAGGGGAAAGTGACTGACAGATCGATAAGCGAGGATATGCGAAAGCAGTGATGGTCGGGTTCCACAGCACGGGCTGGGCTGGGTACAAGGCTGTTAACGGGTGCGTAGAAGAAGATAATGGGCGAGCGCGCTGCGAAGGAGCCCAACAAAGCACAATCAACTGACCAAAACAAGGGTGCAATCGACTACACGAGGCCCAACTCACCAGCAAAAACGAAATAGAAAAAAAGAACAGGCACAAATCCCAAAGCACAATCCAGTGGCCAGAAAATCGACTGACCCAAAAGTAAAAAGTCAGCTAACTGAAATTTAGCTAAACTGAAAAAAGATAGACGCCCAGTGCACAATCTCCCTACGATCCCACCCATCTACCTTATCTCCATGGAGACCCTCCTTCTACAAGTCGCTTCACCGCCGCCGTTCAGGATCCTCCCAAGCATGCCGCCTTCACCACCTCCCCTCAGCGTTGCCTTGCGGGATCCTCCAGCACTGTTTGCACGCGGAAGGGTATCAGTACTGTGACCATTTGGTTCATGGACCCAACTGTGCATGATCCACATTAGTGACATTGTTGGAGAGGACGACCATTAAGTCTCCCCACAGTCAAGTTGCTACCACCTTGGATCAGTGGTGGTATGCAGATCTTCAAGAAGACTCTCACTGACTACAACATCCAGAAGGAGTGCACTTTCCACTATGGGTTCAGGTCCATGGCGGCACGCATATCTTTGCCAAGACCTGTCATAATCTACTACATAAGCAACCAAGTATGCCAGGAGAAGTTGCCTAAGCAGCTCGACAACAACTCAAGGCAAGAGGACGTCTAAGAATGGCTATGGCACCTGAGAATGCCCGATTCACCTGACCCGCGTCCGGCAAGCAGATGCAGCCAGCCAACCACCGCATCCGACGCGTGGCGTACTAGTTCTGCCCATGCAGGCCTTCTGCGATACACGACAGGAATGCAGGCGAGCAACAAAGTTACAGTAGCGCAAGAGTTCATTCATCACTTCATTTACCGTGCGATGGACACCTGTATTAGTTCGTGTCACACTAGTACCAGGTGAATACCCTAAGCAGCGATGACATGACGGGCAGTCATTCTCGGAGGCCAACATACAGTGACACCTCTCCATGCATTTGATGCTTTTACCTACTTTGTCAGGGTTAGGTATAGACTACCATAGTTACTATGGGCCCACAAGCTCAAGTGGCGCACCCTAGGGGGTGGGCACACCACCTGAGCTTGTGGCTCACTGGTGGGTCCCCTCCTGGTGATTCTTGTTCCAGTATTTTTTTATATATTCCAAAATAAATCTTTGAAAAGTTTCGAGTCATTCAGAGTTCCGAAGAATAACTATCTCCATTGTAGCTCTTTTCAGGTCCAGAATTCCAGCTGTCGGCAATCTCCCTCTTGTGATAGCACTTGCAACTAAGAGAGAAAAGACATTAGAATGGAACCTAAAAGTGAAATATAACTTTAAAAAATATAAATAACAGTACAAAAACATGATGCAAGATGGATGTATCGTCATGATCTTGGGATATGTAACGATAGTCCTGAAACAACTTTGAGAATATGACGTTACAAGAATGATCATATTGAATTGACCCAACTTATTTGTTACACTTTGAGATACTATGGTCACAAGTCAATCGATATAACACAGAGAGTTAACATATGCTTTAGTTCCTTAGACCATGAGAGTATCATAGACATAGACACTTCTTACCGTACAATGGACTTTGGGATCGCTCAAACGTTCATGCCGTTAGCTCAAAGCGGTTGCTGCGCATTCATGCCGTCAGCGTCGCTCCATAGCGGACGTCACTTCACGACATTGATGCCGGTTAGAGCGACGCAACCGGACGAGCGAGCCGTGTTGCTTCAATACAGACGCGGCCACTGAGAAGCCTACTCCGGCCGTCACTTCACGACATTATGAAACTATCTAGCCACTGCACCCACGGCTGGCTCATCTTATAAACTGGTGATGGAGGGGTCGCTCCGGGAATGTGGTCCGGCGCCGCCCTTACTGCCCCCAGCACGCATGAAGGAAGAGCTTCACTTGTTGTCGCGCTACCGAGCAAAGCAGGAGGCGGCATCACCTATCTTCCCCGTTAAGGTGGAGCCATCGTCCCCCGCGCGCAACTGTGGCGTCCAAATCGGGTGCCGCATGAAGGAGGAGCTGCCCTCACGGCTGCACAGCTGTACATACGGATCGACGAGCCGGTGTCGCCGCCGCACCGCAGTTGGCACAATAAGGTCGTCAAGGAGGAGTTGTCGCCGACGGGGTCGCGAAGGCACGCGGGTGCATCCACCACTCCCTCGGTGGCCGTGGCGGCAGCGTGGCTCCTTGTCGTTGCGGGCCATCAAGTCGGGCGAGGATAGGTTGGCAAAGGTGGAGGCCTGGGACAACGAACGGTCGCTCACCACTGTGGAGACGATCGCGCGGCACCGCCGCCACCTAGACGGGGAGCTCGCCACAATTGGCGAGAGTGGTCGCCAAGCGACACCTTCGCTGCCACCGGCAGGGACTAGGCCGCCTCTAGGACACCGCGGTCGAGGTCGGCATTGGACGCGGGGCCCTCCGCGAGGAATAGGCGGCGGTTGGCCAGGGTTGTCGTGCCCATGCGCCTTTCCGCCGCTGGAAGGACTTCTCCAGTGACAACGACAATGACTACACAGATGACGATGGCGGTGCGGCCGACCAGGGCGGCCACCGTGGTCACAGTCCGCTAGCCTCCTAGTTTCTTAAGCTTTTAGTTAAACGGGCGAAATATCATCTGTTTTGTTTGATGAAATTTATCATGTTTATTCAAATTCGTTTTAAAATGGATCCGGGCATGATTGAATGATCGTCTTCTGCACCATTATCTGCGGACTGATGCGGACCAGTCACTATGTCCATTTGAATTGCCAGCGTTGGAGATGCCCTAATTCCTAAAACTTGCAATTTTGCATCTGAAACTCGCGATTTTCTCGGTCACTCGCATCAAGTTTCAGAGTTAAACTTTAAGCGACTAATTTTTACAAAAGTTAAGATTTTGTCGGTCACACGTACTAGTTTTAAAGGCTAAAACTTAATTGAAACTCCTCAAAATGTAGTCAAAATAGATTTTATTTGAAAGCCCTCCTCATGAAAAACCTGAATATGACTACATAACTTATTTTAATTTTTTTTCAAAAGATTAAAAATTAGAAGAATAAAAAGCACACACAAGGGACTCAATGCCCTCGCATCTGCCCGGCAAATCCTCCCGATCGCCGAGCCTTCGATGTTTCATAGGTCGGAGTAATTGAGTTCATTTTTTTACACAGTCCAGATGCAAGCGCTCATATATACGCGCATATACTCATCCATATGAACGCACACACATACACCTTACTCCTATGTCACTTTTGAATGACTAAGCTGATATATTATCTTGAAATTTACGAAGTCATCATAGACACCTCGTCGTCGACGGGAACGCCTCTTCCCACTGAATTCACGTCGTCGAAAATACTGAAATAAATTTAAGAGTAAATGCGAGCACGAGGATTTGAGCCATGAGGATACCACAGTCACAGGTTGGTTCGCAGTAGGAGTAATTGAGTTCGCAGTGGTCTTCCGGCAAAAAGAAACGGAGTTCGTGTAGCGGTCGGAATCGGATATCCAGATCTGCACGCACACGCGTGCCTGTATAAAACAGGTCGATCGGCCGCGTTGCTCGAGTCTCCCTGTCCCCCCAAGAAAGAAGTAGTGCAGATCTTGCTTGACAGCCACGATTGATCAACAATGACCGGCGGCGACCGACTGTCCAGCCTCCCCGATGACCTTCTACGGCACATCCTGTACTTCGCGCTGGTAAAGGAGGGCGCCACCACGGGCGCGCTCGGGCGGCGGTGGCGCTCGCTCTGGCCCTCGTCCGGCGCCGTCAACCTGGACTCACGCTCCTACGACGACCTCGACCGGTACTCCAAGCGCTACGTTATCATGCGTGACGCCCGTGAGGCTTTCGCCGCCGCCGACGGCAACGTAACGAAGCTCACGTTCTGGTACTCGGAAGGAGAGGACGACGACCACAGCGACTACGAGTCATTCGCTTTCCATGACGACGTGTGCGAGGCGAAGCAGGACATGGCCCGAGAGCTCGAGGCCCTGCTGTCCAGCCCGGCGGCCAGCCGCCTGGAGGAACTCCGTATCGGGCTCTTCTACGGCCCGGACTCGGACGCTCCCGGGGCCGGAATGCTATACAACTTCAGCATCGGCAGCCTGCCGCCGTCGAGGTCTCTCCGCGTGCTGCACCTCAGCAAGTGCATGAACTACGACCATGAGGTCCACGATCCATTCCATCGGCTCGTGGAGCTGCGGCTGCACCTGTGCGGCGTCTCGTTCCACCTACTCCAGGCACACCTACTCCAGGGTGTCATAGATGGCGCGCCGCAGCTCGCCACCCTGGACCTCGACGGGTCCGAGCTCTGGACAGGGGACCCTCGTTGGCAGCAATCGGTAGTTCTCCGCTGCCCCAGGGTCACCACCCTCGTTCTCGCAAATTTGGACGACCGCTGCTGGGGCGATAAAGGGCAGAACACCATGGAGCTCGATGCTCCGCTGTTGCGGTGGTTCAGGTACCAGGGGCCTGTCCGGTCATTGTCGCTCAAGTCGCCGCAGCCGGACATGACACGGGTAGACCTGCGCCTCCATGTTCCTGCGGATGTTCCTACAGATGGCGAAACGTGCCGGACATTTGTTCAAAGCTTCAGCAATGCAACGATCGTGAACGTCGACTTTGAACTGCTAGACGATCAATACGACGGAGGAAGTGTGCCCCATCTACTGATGTACAATGACGCTATGAATTTCCATATATGTCACCTATATTTTGAGTCAAATCCATAAAACCACCACAATACAAGCTAGGCATCATTAGCAAATACGTAACCACCACAGTACGTTTGCCCTACACTTTGCACCAAACGCAACACATGACTTTTTTTTAAATGACAGTAACAAAAAACATTGACGGTAAATTCTAATTGCATTAATAATGTCATCAATTTACCATGCCCTACCGTCAGGCTAAGTTGTCAGAAAAGCATGCCGTCAGGGCAAACTGACTTAGTCTCCTTATCCCTTCGCAGCGCCACCACGGAGACGCTTGCCGTCTGCCTGAACTCCTCCTCGCACCGCACCCGCCCCGTCCCCGACATTCCCTTGTTGTGCGAGCCAGTGTCCTCAATTGACGCTTGAGAGGGGAGTTCGGGCAGACGGCAAGCGTCTTCGTGGTTCGGGCCAGTGGGCGACTCTCCAGTGAGGGGAGGTCAGGGACGGGCACCGTGCGAAGAGGGTTCAGGCAGACGGCTCGGGAGCGAGCATCTCTGTGATGAGAATAAGTCAATTTTGCCCTCGTGGCATTTTTTTTCCTGCGAACTCCGCTTGACGGACTGACTGGCCTAGTCAATTAGTGACATCATCAATGCAATTAGAATTTATCATCGGTGTTTTTTGTCACTGTCATGCGCTATGTTTGGTGCAAAGTATAGGGCAAACCTATTGTGTTTTTTTCTAATGATGCATGTATTGTATTGTGGTGGTTTTATGGATTTAACTCTCTATATTTGTGTCGATTGAGAGTCAATGATAAACAAGTTAATGGCAGTGCTTCAAGCTCAAAAACTAACATGTGCAAAATTCGTTCTACAACTTCAGACCATTGTTAGGGCAATTCTAACGAAGTCGTCATATGAACAACTTGAGGCGACAGACCACCAACTTGGGACCGTCAAAGGGCAAGGCTCCCAACGGTGTATGGGAGGCCGCGCAGGTTTAAAGACCTTTCGTCTAGCTTTTGACACAAATACACGACCGTCTGATCCATACGACGGTGTAAAGAAAGGCAGCAGCGCGCCATTGACAGACACTGAAAATTGGACTGACATCACACATTTCAGGATTAATCGAACAAACTCTGCACCAAAGCCTAGCTGCAACATGATTGCGTCGGGATAATGCCATTTAACACGATGGCAGGCCTTCATCATGTCTAGTTTTACCACGCAAACTGCATTGTCCCCTTTCTTTCTTCTCCTCATAGCATGCACACTCTCATGCACAATTAACACAATATCAATGATCAAACGGCTCAGGACAAAAGCGCTTTTCTCTTCTCCGATAATCTCATCCAAACAAACTCTAGCACGATTTGCAATAGCCTTAGCTGCAATTTTATACAAAGTCGGACATATAGAAATTGGACGATATTGAGATATCTTATGAGGAAACCGTACCTTGGGACCAAAGTAATTGACGTATCATTCATGCTCACCGGGAGGTGGCCTCCATTCAGAAAGTCCAGAACTGCTGGTACAATATCATCTTTTAACATTTTTAGTGACGTTGGAGAAACCCGGCAGTAAACCCATCCACCCCCGGGCCTTTGATGGTGCCATTTGAAAAAGAGCATGCCTAACTTCATCCTCCGTGTATGGTTTCTTCAGCTCTTGGTTCATGGCATTCGTGACCCAGGTAGGAACAACATTCAGCAATTCATCCATATGCTGAAACCCTTGCAATGTGTACAATGCTTAGTAAAAAGCCTGGACTTAAGGACGGTCCTCCTGTGCACACTTTGAGCCATCTGCCCATTCAAGACGCTCAATCTTATTCATGCGTTTTCCCTGAGCATCTTGGGCATGGAAATGACCCGTATTTTCGTCGCCCTCGTGAAGCCATGAGATCTCTAACGGATCCAAATCTCCTCTTGTTTCAGGGCGAGCCACAATTTTTTTGTGATCGTTTTCTCCTCATCAGACGACCCCCTACCAACTGATTGGCACGTAGACGTGCAAGTCTCACTATGTTGCAAAGACCTCGGCCTTCTTGCTTCACTATGCAAAGAAGCTCTCGAACTATCCCAGGGTTCCCAAGCCTCCGACAGTTCCAACTAAAGCATCTCATTATCCCTGGCAGGGTTGGCTTGCAGCTGTTGCTGAGTTATCCGAATTACTGGGTGTTGGTTTGTTCTTCTTTGGCTCCCTTGTTTCGCCCTCAAACTACTGGGGAAAATTTTATAGGTAGACGCTTACTACTAGCGTGGGTTTATACCCCTCGCTACTGCTACTTACTAGTAGTGCGGGTTTATACCCCCCGCTACTACTAAGTTGATAGTAGTAGCGCGGGTTTATAACCCTCGCTACTACTAAGTGACTTCCACCGTGCCCCCCGGGACCAGCCATAATAGTAGCGCGGGTTATATACCCACGCTACTACTAAGTTGATAGTAGTAGCGCGGGTTATAAACCCCACGCTACTACTAAGTGGTCTCCACCGTGCACCCCGGGACATGCCTGATGGAAATATGCCCTAGAGGCAATAATAAAATGGTTATTATTATATTTCCTAAATCATGATAAAGGTTTATTATTCATGCTAGAATTGTATTGATCGGAAACTTAAATACATGTGTGAATACATAAACAAACACCGTGTCCCTAGTGAGCCTCTACTAGACTAGCTCGTTGATCAAATATGGATAAGGTTTCCTAACCATGTACATGAGTTTTCATTTGATAACGGTATCACATCATTAGGAGAATGATGTGATGGACAAGACCCATCCGTTAGCTTAGCATAATGATTGTCAGTTTGTTGCTATTGCTTTATTCATGTCAAATACATATTCCTTCGACTATGAGATTATGCAACTCCCGGATACCGGAGGAATACCTTGTGTGCTATCAAACGTCACAACGTAACTAGGTGATCATAAAGATGCTCTATAGGTATCTCCGAAGGTGTTTGTTGAGTTGGCATAGATCGAGATTAGGATTTGTCATTCCGAGTATCGGAGAGGTATCACTGGGGGCCCTCTCGGTAATACACATCATAAGCTTGCAAGCATATGAGTAAGGAGTTAGTCGCGAGGTGATGTATTATGGAACGAGTAAGGAGACTTGCCGATAACGAGATTGAACTAGGTATGAAGATACTGACGATCGAATCTCGGGAAAGTAACATACCGATAGACAAAGAGAATTACATATGTTGTCATAACGGTTCGACCGATAAAGATCTTCGTAGAATATGTAGGAGCCAATATGGGCATCCAGGTTCCGCTATTGGTTATTGACCGGAGAGGTGTCTCGGTCATGTCTACATTGTTCTCAAACCCGTAGGGTCCGCACGCTTAACGTTTGTTGACGATATAGTGTTATATGAGTTATATGATTTGGTGACCGAATGTTGTTCGGAGTCCCGAATGAGATCACGGACATGATGATGAGCCTCGAAATGGTCGAGAGGTAAATATCGATATATAGGACGATGGTATTTGGACACCGGAAGTGTTTCGGGACGTACCGGGATGGAATCGGGTCACCGGAAGGGGTTCCGGGCACCCCCCGGCAAGTTATGGGCTTAATGGGCCAAAGGGAGGGACAGACCAGCCCACTAGGGGGTTGGTGCGCCCCTTCACTTGTTTGGACAGCCCTAGGGAAGGAAAAGGGGGAGGGCTAGCCCCTCCTGCCTTTCCCTCTCATGGGAGAAAGGAAAGGGAGGGGCGCCACCCTCCCCTGCCTTTCCCCGCACTCCAAATAAGGAAAGAAGGGGGCGCGGCTTGGGAGGGACCCCAAGTAGGATTCCTCCTACTTGGGCACCTCCTTGGGCTACTTGTACCTCCCTCCCACCTATATATATGTGGGAGGGGGCGCCTAGCACACACCAGACAATTGCCTAGCCGTGTGCGGCGCCCCCCTCCACCGTTTACACCCCCAGTCATATTTCCGTAGTGTTTAGGAGAAG
Source organism: Triticum aestivum (assembly GCF_018294505.1). Taxonomy (NCBI): domain Eukaryota; kingdom Viridiplantae; phylum Streptophyta; class Magnoliopsida; order Poales; family Poaceae; genus Triticum; species Triticum aestivum. The sequence continues at coordinate 417,677,674 of NC_057814.1, read as the reverse complement.
CCCTGCGAAGATCACTTCACCATCACCGTCACCATGCCGTCATGCTGACGGAACTCATCTACTACCTCGACGTCTTGCTGGATCAAGAAGGCGAGGGACGTCACCGAGCTGAACTTGTGCAGAACACGGAGGTGTCGTGCGTTCGATACCTGGTTGGTTGAAGAGCGAAGAAGTTCGACTACATCAACCGCGTTGTGAAACGCTTCCGCTTACGGTCTACGAGAGTACATAGACACACTCTCCCCCTCGTTGCTATGCATCTCCATGGATAGATCATTGTGTGTGCGTAGAATTTTTTTTTGTTTTCCATGCAACGATTCCCAACAGTGGTATCAGAGCCAGGTCTATGCATAGATGATACGCACGAGTAGAACACAAAGAGTTATGGGCGGTGATAGTCATACTTCTTACCACCAATGTCTTATTTTGATTTGGCGGTATTGTGGGATGAAGCGGCCCGGACCAACCTTACATGTCCACGCACATGAGGCCGGTTCCACCGACTGACATGCAACTAGTTTTTCATAAAGGTGGCTGGTGGGTGTCTGTTTCTCCTACTTTAGTTGAATCGAATTTGACCACGGCAGTCCTTGAAGAAGGTTAAAACAGCAAACTTGACGAAACACCGTTGTGGTTTTTACCGTAGGTAAGAACAGTTCTTGCTAGAAATCCGTAGCAGCCACGTAAAACTTGCAACAACAAAGTAGAGGACATCTAACTTGTTTTTGCAGGGTATGTTGTCATGTGATATGGTCAAGACATGATGTGATATACGTTATTGTATGAGATGATCATGTTTTGTAAGATATCTGGCAACCGGCAGGAGCCTTATGGTTGTCTCTTTATTGTATGAAATGCATACGCCATGTAATTACTTTACTTTATCACTATGCATTAGCGATAGTTGTAGAAGCAATAGTTGGCGAGACAACCACGACGCAACGATGGAGATCAAAGTGTCAAGCCGGTGACGATGGAGATCATGATGATGCTTTGGAGATGGAGATCAAAAGCACGAGATGATGATGGCCATATCATGTCACATATTTTGATTGCATGTGATGTTTATCTTTTATGCATCTTATTTTGCTTAGTACGGCGGTAGCATTATAAGATGATCCCTCCACTAAATTTCAAGGTAAAAGTGTTCTCCTTGAGTATGCACCGTTGCTACAGTTCGTCGTGTTGAGACACCACGTGATGATCGGGTGTGATAGACTCTATGTTCAAATACAATGGGTGCAAGACAGTTTTGCATATGCATAATACTTGGGTTAAACTTGACGAGCCTAGCATGTACGGACATGGCATCGGAACACTGGAGACCGAAAGGTCGAATGTGAATCATATAGTAGATATGATCAACATAGAGATGTTCACCATTGATGACTACCCCATCTCACGTGATGATCGGACATGGTTAGTTGATTTGGATCACGTTTCACTTAGATCACTTGAGGGATTTCTATTTAAGTGGGAGTTCTTTAGTAATTTGATTAATTGAACTTAATTTATTATGAACTTAGTCTTAATAGTTTTTGCATATCTATGTTGTAGATCAATAGCTCGCGATATAGCTCCCCTATATTTTTGATATGTTCCTAGAGAAAACTATGTTGAAAGATGATAGTAGCAATAATGCGGACTGGGTCCGTGATCTGAGGATTATCCTCATTGCTGCATAGAAGAATTATGTCCTTGATGCACCGCTAGGTGACAGACCTATTGCAGGAGTAGATGCTGACATTATGAACATTTGGGAAGCTCGATATGATGACTACTTGTAGGATCAAAAGTATGTCTGGAGGGGGGTGATTAGACTACTTGACCAAATAAAAATCTATCATTTTCGCAATTTTAAGTCTTGGCAAATTTTAGCAACTTAGCACAAGTCAAGCAATCAACCTACACATGCAAGTCTAAGAGTATAGCAGCGGAATGTAAAAACATTGCACATGAAGGTAAAGGGAGGAGTTTGGAGGGAGCAAACGCAATGTAGACACGGAGATTTTTGGCGTGGTTCCGATAGGTGGTGCTATTGTACATCCACGTCGATGGAGACTTCAACCCACGAAGGGTAACGGCTGCGCGAGTCCATGGAGGGCTCCACCCATGAAGGGTCCACAAAGAAGCAACCTTGTCTATCCCACCATGGCCATCGCCCACGAAGGACTTGCCTCACATGGGTAGATCTTCACGAAGTAGGCGATCTCCTTACCCTTACAAACTCCTTGGTTCAACTCCACAATCTTGTCGGAGGCTCCCAAGTGACACCTAAACAAACTAGGAGACACCACTCTCCAAAAAGTAATAAATGGTATGTTGATGATGAACTCCTTGCTCTTGTGCTTCAAATGATAGTCTCCCCAAAACTCGACTCTCTCTCATAGATTTGGATTTGGTGGAAAGATGATTTGAGTTGAAAGTAACTTGGGGAAGGCTAGAGATCAAGATTCTTGTGGTTGGAATGGAATATCTTGGTCTCAACACATGAGTAGGTGGTTCTTTCTCAGAAAATGAATGCTGGAAGTGTAGGCACGTTTTGATGGCTCTCTCCATGAATGAAGAGTGAGTGGAGGGGGTATATATAGCCTCCACCCAAAATCTAACCGTTACACACAATTTACCAAACTCGGTGAGACCGAATCATGAAACTCGGTCAGACCGATTTAGTTCAAAATGTGAACGTTAGGCTTTTCGGTGGGACCGATACGATCAACTCGGTGGGACTGATTTCATTAGGGTTAGGGCATAACGTAATCTCGGTGAGACCGATCACATAAACTCGGTGAGATCGATTACTGTAATAGGCAAACAGAGAATTGGTCAGGCAATCTCGGTGGGACCGAATTGCTCATTTCGGTGAGACCAAAACGTTACAAAAGGGAAACAGAGAGTTTGCAACCCCATCTTGGTGAGACCGAGATCCCTATCGGTGAGACCGAACTAATTAGGGTTTCTGGCTATGGCTATGTCAAATGAACTCGGTGGTGCCGGATAGATCAAATCGGTGGGGCCGAGTTTGACTTATGGTTTGGGACATATGTGGATATGAGAAAGTGGTTGAGGGCTTTTGGAGCATATCACTAAGCATTTTGAGCAAGCAAGCCATTAAGCAACACCTCATCCCCTTTTAATAGTATTGGCTTTTCCTATGGACTCAATGTAATCTTGGATAACTAAAATGAAAATGTAGAGTCTTGAGCTTGAGCCAACATGTGTCCTTAGCATTTTGAGGGGTCCACATTCCTAGTCCATGCCATGCCAATCAATGAACTTTCTGAAATGATCATCTTGAAAGAGCATTAGTTCAATGAGCTATATGTTGTTAGGAATTACCAAAACCACCCAGGGATAGTTGCACTTTCAATCTCCCCCTTTTTGGTAATTTATGACAACATATAGATCAAAGCTTCGACAAATGATAATAAGATTGAAAAACATCGTGACTTTGAGAAGTATGTGATAAGTAAGAGCTCCCCCTAAATTTGTGCATTATTTAAAATTTGATTTTGAATGCAAATGCACAATCGATTCGGATCATGGGTTACTCTTCCATGTCACATACATCTTGGTGGAGCGCTCAAAATGATAGAGAGTAAAAATATGCACTCATCACCAAGGCAAAGTGAATGATCATATAAGAGAGATAAATAATAACATCATTCAACCACAAGCATTAATGTAGGATATGATCAAACACATGATCATACAAGTAATCTCACACACATAGTCATAAAGTTTTAAGCAAGCACACAAATAAGTATCAACCAAAAGACATAGAAGGCAAAAGAAGCAAGGCTCTCTCTCTCGAAGCCTATGACCTATACACTTTCTCCCCGTTTGGCAACAAGTTACCAAAAATCTTAAAAATGCATAGTGCTATGCGTCTCTCTAGGCTTGATCTTCGCGAGGAGGCGTTGAGAGGACTCCAAGGACGAATGCATCTGTGGAAGTTGTTGGAGCTGGTGGAGTGGCAACTGGAGGTGGCACTGATGTTGTGGCTGCAGGTGCTGATGTAGTAGCTCTTATGTTAGCCATGGGTACTGCAGCAGGTCTTTGCCCTCTTGGCACTCTTTGAAAGGCATCTGTGGTAGCCTGCCCTTTCCTCCCCTCAGCTTCTTCCTGGAGCTGCTCAACTGCTGTCTGCATCTCTGTCACCTTTCAATCTCTTGGTTCTGAGTCAGGGTGGCCAAGCCCTTCTCAATCCTCAAGGTGGCTTGAATCAGATATCCAAGTTGATCTTGCTTAGTCTTTAGAAACACTTGAGATGCCTCTTCAGCACTTGGCATCTGTGCGACTTTCTCAGCTTTTGCTTTCTCTCTCTTTTCTTGTGCCTCTACAGACGTGGGATCATTTTCATTCATGACAACAGTGTTGTCCTTAAAATCTGGCCCCAAAGGAAGATGTTCCTTGTCCAAAAGATAAGTTCCTGTGCCCATCTTGGAGTTGATGAGCATTTGATTGTGTGGAGCATACCCACATGACCTCTTCTAGTCTGCAGCTGTTCTCTTGATTGTCTCAACAATCAGGCTCATGACTTTGAAGTTTTGGGGCACATCAAACAACTGTAGCAGGTTGATGGAGTGACCTCTGATCATTCTATGATCTCCAGCTTGGGCAACAATGTATGCCTCAATATAGTGTTGATTGTGGTCAACCCAGACATCAAATAGTAGACAGAGCCCATCTTGTGAGTTTCCAAGGCTTCATCAGGAATCTCCTTATACATATTAGCCATGGAGTTGTGATCCTTCTTCTTCTTCTTGGCATATACATCTATGTCATCTTCATGCTCTTCAGGTGCATTGATCAATTTTGCCCATTCATCAACTGTAGACTGGTACCTAGTACCTTCAGACAATTTTCCCATCAGGATAAAAGTGTGCTGTTGAGTAGAATTGCATGATGAGTTCATCATTCCACTTGATCAACTTTTGACCCACAAACTTGTATACTCCGCATGATATGAAGCTCTCATGCACTCCTGGGAAGTGGTCTTCATTCTTGTCAATGTATTTCCAAACTGCCCATTTCATATCACAAACTATTGGCTTCTTGTCAAGCAAGATGGTCTCATAGAAGTCTTGCTGCTTCTTGGTGTGGAACCTGTAATCAACAATAGTCCTTCTTCTTACAGCATATGGATCAGATTGTCTCCATAGTCTGAGACCTGCATCCTTCCTTATCTTCATGTTTTCTGCAACTAGATGGCTGTCATCATGATCTGGAATCTTGGGTTTGAGTTTCCTAAGCACTTGGGTTTCAGCATCTTCTTCAGTTTCAGGCACTAGGGCCTTGTTCTTCTCAGTAGCAGGAATATTTCTTGTGCTCCTTTTGGGTGCAGTCCTTGGAGCTGGAGCGGAAGCTTTGGGAGCTATCTTGGGCTTAGAAGGGGCAGCCCCAGACTTGATGGCATCTCCCATCAGCTTTTGAGACTTGGGTGCTGGTGCAACATCCTCTTCTTCTTCTTCTTCTGGATCTTCCATCATAGAAGATCTTCCAATGCCTTTGGCCATAGTTTTCTTGACCCTTTCTTTCATTTTCTTGCCCTCACCAGTAGCCTCTTCAACATTTGACTTGGAAGTTTCAATAGTTGAGGCCCTGGCTTTTAAGGTTAGTACCCTCTTTGCAGGAGCCTTCTTGTGCATGCCAGGGTTGGTGGATGCAGCTGAGCCAAACTCCTTCTTAACAATCTTTTTCTTGGAGCTCACTTCTTCCTCAGCAGCAACATAATCATCATCCTCTGAGTCTGAGTTTCTTCTTCCTTGTCCTTGTAGCTGCCTTGGGAAAGTTGCTTGGGGTACTCCTGCTACCCTCATCATAGCTGCTAGAGGGACTAGTGCCCTCACTCAGGTTCGTCTGCTCTTCTGACTTATTCTGGCTATCACTCTGATCAGACATTCTGGCAAAGGAAACTAACAACAGGCCCTGTGAATAGTTATAGATGAGATAGAGTGGATAAGCATCACAAAGTGCAGAGATTTTGCAAAATAAATGAGTTAAAAACTTAGTTTTAGTTTTTCACAGAAAGCATTTCGGAGCTACCGATTTGTTAAACTCGGTGACACCGAAGCAACTTTTGGAGTCTAAACTAGTGAAATCGGTCAGACCGAGACATAGTTCGGTGACTCTGAGATTGCTAGGGTTTCACTGAGAGTTGAACTCGCTCACACTGATTTGCAAGTTTCGGTCAGACCGAAAAGTGCAAGTGCAATGGCCTGAGCCAAATCGGTGAGACCGATTTCCACAACTCGGTCGGTCCGAGATGAGTTCGGCGGAAACCTAACCCTAAATTTTCGAATCGAATCTAATCTAAAGGATGTTTTTGCTGGACAGGATGATCTCATACGTGGTAAAGAACATGGCATTTGCTTTGTGCTAAGAATCGGAGTAAAGGAACAACACAAAGATTCGAACGCATACCCTAGTTCGGTGATGAGCTCGCTACAACGACAAGGCGGGGTTGAATTCCGTTGACGGCGAAGGAGACCAGCGGCGGGAGGTCACTGGCGATGAGAGGACGATCTGGAGACCCGAGGCGGCAGAGCAGGACACGCGCGGGTTGAGAGGTTTTGGAGAAATTTCCAAAATTTGACCCGTCGATATATATCCTGACCCCGTCGATGTGACCGAGTGGAACAACTCGGTGGCACCGAGATGCAAAATCGCAAGCGGTTACTGCAACTCGGTGTGACCTAAACGTTCTAATCGGTTGCACCGAGATTGAAAACCTAGATCAACTCAGTGAACTCAGTCAGACCGAAAAGGATGAATCAGTCAGACCGAAATGCACAGAGAGGTTTTGGAAGTTTAAGTCAATGACGAATCGGGGACTCCGAGTGCTCCTCACAAAGAGTGTTTGAATCTGACTTGATCAAACTTTATGACGTAGAATGAATAGAGTTTGAGACGAGAAGAGCATAGATAGCTAGAGGAGGTTCTTAGGCATTCTTGTCCATCCATTTGGCAAAAGAAAAAGAGCCAAACAATCCAAGCAACAAATGGATGTCCTCGAATGAGTACAAATATGGAACCAACATGCTCACACAATAAAATGGCAAATGAAATATGTGACAAATCATGCACAAGCACTCTAGCATCTATCAAGCAATTGGCGGTGACTAGGTCATCTATATATGAGTATATTGACTTAGGAGTCAAATGAGAACATTTGATCATAGGTCATACTCATCGTTTAAGCACAAGTGGGGTTACCACTTTTACATAAAGCATTGTTGTGTTAACACCATTAGAGTTGCTTTAGCTCAATATTTTGAGTAAAGCTCCCCCTATATGTGATATCCCCCCTAAGAGGGATAAACTAACCTTGGGTTTTGTCGATGATGACTTCATGTAGATATTGAAGATGTGGATGCTCAATGTTGATGTAGATCATTCGGAGCAATCCATTGGAGTGAGTTGCACTTTCAATACCTACATGGGTTAGTCCCACAAGGAACAAACAAGGATATCCATAGACATAGAGTGAAGTTCACACAAGATGATGTCCATGAAAGCATTGGGTTACCTTGTCCCTTGTCTTACCAGCAAGAGGGTTTGTGACTCCTTGAACTAGTGCAAGATGTGGAAGTTGTTTGCACTTGTCCTCGCCAATATGATATGAGTGAAGTATGTTGGCGGAGTCACCCTCGAGAACTCTCTAGTTCTTCTTCTTCGGGATCCACATCAACTTGATGGGAATCCTTGGAGTTGTAGTCGTACTTGATGAAGTAGAACTTGATGTAGTCTTGGGAACCCACTTGACCAAGGCCTTGGGAGCTTCTTCAAATGCATCAATCTCTTCTTGAAGCTTGTCCTTGCATTTTTGCTTGTGGTCTTGTGGTGGAAGATCATCTTGAGCTTGTGTCCCCTTGAAAGAAGTGGGATCATACTTCTCTTGTTGAGGAACAAACTTCGTCTTGGGGTATTGATCTTCTTCCCACTCAACTCCATTGGCATTGAACTTTCGTTAAAAACCAATACCTTGATTCTTCCGGTGCCTTCCTTGCTTGCGTACAATTTTCTCAAAGTGCTTACTTCCGGCAAGGCTCTTGTAAACAGCTTTCTCTATAATTCCCTCCAATAAGCTATTTTCTTGCTCAAGTGTAACTTGGCGAAGAGAATCATTAGTGGAATCAAGAGAGCTACTAGAAGCAACAATATTGGATTTAACATGATTATTGTTACTACTAGAAGAAGAATCTTTCTTATTCTTGTTGCTAGATTTTACTTATGGCATGTAAGTAGACAAGAGTAAATGCTTGGCAATGTAAGAAGAACTTTTCTTACGAAGATCATCATTGATTGCTTTTAAGAACCCATGCTCTTGCTCTAGATTGAGCTTTTCAAAGGCGTAGCTTCTCATGAGTCTTTAAAAGCACTCGATGATCTTCCAATGTAGTTTCATGAGCTAACTTAAGAGTGTTTAGCTCTTTAGTTAGACGCTCAATCTCCTTCTTATCATCGCCATTCGTTTTATCTTGATTAGCATGATTAATAGCAAATTCATCATAGTCTTCATCACTAGATTTGTCAACAAGTAAATCATCATCACCTAGCAAATCATCTTCATCACAATTGAAATCAACATACTCGGGGTGTGATACCTTTGGGCCTTTAGCCATGAAGCATTTTCCAATTCCTTCATTTGGTGAATCAAATATGTCATGGGAGTTGGTTGACACAAGTGCTAGACCGGCAACACCTTCATCTTGAGTATATTCGGAGTCAGAGTGATAACTTCTCTCAGTGATGGTCGGAGTCGGAGCTGGATACCCATTCACCAACATGAGCTTGATGTCTTTGTTTTGTGTAGCTCCTTGATGACCTGTCCTTCCTTTCCGAATCCTTGCTTTTGCAAGAGGTTCTTCGTTCATAACGATCATCTCTACTCCTTCTCTCTCTTGGAGGTGATTCTTCTCTTCTACTTCTCCTTTTTGGGTGAATATTCTCTTCTTTTGTAGGGAGCTGTACACTCATTGGAATAGTGTCCGGGTCTTCCACAATTGTAGCAATTTCGCTCACGACTAGAAGATCTTTTGTCATTGTAGGACCTTGACTTGGAACTACTTTCTTTGCTTCTACTCTTGTAGAACTTGTTGAAATTCTTCACCATTAAGCTCAATTCCTCATTGAAGGCTTGTTTCGCACTTCATGATGTAGGAGCATCACATGAGGCTTTGTAAGCACCACTTGACTTGTTGTGAAGCTCTTCTTTATCCTTGAGTGACATCTCATGAGAAACAACTCTTCCAATGACTTCTGTTGGCTTGAGATCTTTGTAATTTGGCATCATTTGGATCAATGTGCATACAGTATCATATTTTCCATCCAAGGCTCTTAGGATCTTCTTGATGATGAATCTATCGGTCATCTCTTCACTTCCTAAGCCGGCAATCTCATTTGTGACGATAGCAAGCCTAGAGTACATTTCAGCGATACCTTCACCATCCTTAATTTTGAACTTGTCAAGCTGACTTTGAAGCACATCCAATTTGGATTCCTTGACGGAGTCGGTACCTTCGTGCATATCAATCAAAGTATCCCAAATTTCCTTTGCATCGCAAGACGACTGATTTTGTTGAATTCTTCGGGGCATAATCCGTTGAAGAGGATACGCAAGCTTGAGCGTTGTATTGCAGCATCTTGAACTCTTCCGCGGTAGCTTCACGGTTTCACTACAAAAAATACACTTCCGTGATGATACTTTTTTGTCACAGTAGGTCACGTTTTGTGTCATGCATGTACATCCATGACAAATTTATGACAGAATCAATATAGTCATACCTGTGCTGTCGTAGAAGTGTTCCATGACATTACCAAAATTATCATCACGGAAGTGTCCACTTCCATGACGATAAATCGCGCGTCACAGAAGTGCTTTCGTCAAGGGTGACCGACACGTGGCATCCACCGTAACGGAATGATTTTATGCTATCGGGTCCGGTTTTGGATCCGATAACCCGTTAACAGCCCCGACCAATGGGGATTTTCCACGTGTAAAATCATCATTGGCTGGAGGAAACACGTGTCGGTTCACCGTTGGGACAGATGTCATCTACTCATTGGACCCAAAGCGCCTATGATACGTCGACACGTGGCACAGCCCAACAGAGGCCCATTCGTGTGAAAAGGCCGGCCCATTTGACTTGATCAAAAGGTGGCGGGCCGGCCCACGGCAAGCCTGTTAACGGCATGTTCGCATATAGCCCATTTACAGCCCGCTAACCCAGGGCCCGTTTATGGCCTATCCGAATTAGGCCCAGTAGCGTCATCTGGGCTATCCAGTATAATTCCAGCCCGTTTTAACTTCCGGCCCATGTATGGCCAATGACGTATTTCGGCCCATATGAGGCCCTTATTACTCTCGGCCCATTAACGGCCCGTGGTAAAACTGACCCGTAATGAATAGTGTATCACTTTATACCCATTAACGGTACGTGGTGAAACTGGCCCGTAATGAATAGTGTATCACTTTATACCCATTAATGGCCCATTATTCCGTTGGCCCGTTTCCAGCCCATGCTATCTTTCGGCCTTCTCGGGCCCCATTTATTCTTGGGCTCATTTCCACATTCGTATACTTACGGCCCGTTACTATCATTTTCTGCTTGTGGGCCAAATTCAGCCCGTGGTTACAGTCGGCCCATTTGTGGCCCGTTAATACGTTGGGCCGTTTTCATAGCGTCATCAAAATACGGCCGATTAACGATGGCCTGTTATGGTCGGCCCATGAACGGACGATTTCAACTCTAGCCCATTTACGGCCATAATGTGGTCTGTTATTGGCCCATGTTTGGCCAACCGATCATAAGCCCGTAGAAGGCCCATTGATGATACGTCCTATAGAAGGCCCATTGTGCCTATGGCCCGTATAAGGCCCATTGTTTCTACGCCACGTAGAAGGCCCATTGTTTCTACGGCCCTTAGAAGGCCCATTGTTTCTACAGCCCGTAGGAGGCCCATGTTAACTACAGCCGGTGGGCATCAAAGTTTGCCACCAGTGCAAATATAGGGAACACCCTACACTATACAAAAATGGCTTGCTGTTTTCTTCAACCAGTGGCTGCACGTTAAGAACAAATTTTGTATCGCACCAAAACAAATTACAACTATAAAACAAAAGGAAGGTTGGCATAAAAGTTAACAGTCTAGCAGATAAATGCAGCACCAGAAGTTCAGAAGCTCAGTTCATTTGACCTGACTGTTACATTTTCATGTTGTATTGTCCGATGGAGCACCATAACCTTCGCCTTCAGTTCTCCTAGGCTCCTGAACAACATAGCAAATGTCTGATAGTCTGGTTTCAATACCATGCATATCTTGACAACATCGAACAATGTCTCTCCTTGTTTCACAAAGGGTCTCTGTTAGGGAATGGACTTGTGTCTGGAGCGCAGATACAACATTGTTTTGAGCTTGCATATCTTGATCATGAGGCAGTTTGGACGAGATTGCCTTAACAACCAAGCCAGTATTACGCAGGAACGTGCTTTTGGCACTGTTAGTGGACAGGTACTGACCCACTGCAGCAAGAGCTGACATTGCGGTTATAGTTGCCTCGCCACCTTCAGAAGGTGGCGGTTCCACCATTTTTTCCATAGCTCGCTGAAAAGTTGTGGTTTTACATTAGTAGTACCAGAACAGAAGATATTAAGGAGGCAGCAAAACCAAACAAAATAGCTTTGGTCTATATACAGAACTTATTCTGGTGAACCCATGTAAAATAATAGTTGTATTTTATTGCAAAGTACATAATAAAACCAGGTTCCAAACATATGACCATGTACCATCGCTAATGTATTGTCTATTTCTTCACATTGTATTGAGGGCTAAGGATAAAGAGACGAAGTTTATAATACGGTAAGCATAGTATGACATCATTCATATCACAAAACAAGTGAGAATAGACAAACAGGCAATTGTAACATTGTTTGGGCAAGTCCAACACAGAACTAGATTACAGGTCAAGATCAAAGGAACATCACTCCTCTCTTTTAAACCTTGTAAGGTGCAATGATACGCTAAGACAATTGTGTATAAAATTGAAAAGAGTAATAGACATTGGCTGCAAACCATGCAGTTCAAGGCACAAGTCAGAGTAAGTAGTTGTTAAAAGGCATGAGGATTAAGGACTTAGAATTACAATCTAGACACCATATGCAACATGCAACCACATATCACGCTGCCAAGTTAGAGCAAGCACCTACGATGCTAGTGTAGGGGAAATGCGGTAATCAACTACAGAGCTACGTTCACTATCTTCATCTAGCCTTGCTGTTTCTCGAGAATCATGTCGGGAGGCTAACACTGCATTCTTTAAATGAGGAGTAATCCACTTGCCTGACTGCCTCATCATAAGTGATTGATGAGGGATACACAAGAACATTAGTTTGATGTAAGAACATGGTTAATACACAGATGTACTAGTATGTACCAAAAACAGAAAGGCATGTCATATTCAAAGGTATAATGTGTAAGCTAAGCAGATTTAATTTAACCAAATTGGAAGCAATACAAGCTAGACATCCGGCTGGAGTGGTGAGCATGATCATCTAGGACCTAAGAGCCTGGTGGGAGGCGGGCTGCTTCGCCACCATCACGGCTTTTTAGTTGGCTTCCAGATGATGCCTCTCTTTGCTGGGCTTGTCACTGGCTCGGCCAGTTCCCTGACTAGCTATTTGTCTTCTGGTGCTCACGGGATGGTGGTTCATGTAAAAAATATCTTTCCTTATCTTAATAAAGACCGACTTCGGCCTTTCGAATACAAGCTAGACACCATATGGAACATGCAACCACATATGACACCGCGAAGTTAAAGCAAGCACCTGAGATGGTGGTTCATTGCGAGCGAGGTCATCAACTCCAGAGCTACGTTTACCGTCTCCATCTACTGACACTGCACCTATTATAAGGCTGAAACATGTCTGGCCTATCCGTGTACGACGCTGGAGCGACTTCTCTCTTTTCTTTTTTGCTTCTCTCATAGCAGCAGAGTCTGAAATACCCTTGCATAAAAACACAATAGTGAGAGTATGGGTGAAGTGTGTGCAGAACTAGTGCACTGTAAAAGTAGCAGATAGCAGGTGGCTGAAAAATAAATGATAGGAGACATATGATAGCTCTACAACATTGCATGGCAAACAAAATTAGATTCTACTCCGTATGATTTTGTAATATATGAGCACAGGAAATGCAGGTACTCCTCCAGCACACCACCACATGTGGTCATATCAAGATAACAGTCGACTGAAAATAAATAGGTCAGTCGATTTTTTAATGAACCGTCCGATCTATAAGGAACAGGCAGATGGCCTTTGTCTACCTCCAGCCAGTCACTGTTGACGATCTTTCTCGAACCGCCAGCGACCACCGGCCCAGACCCCTGCCTCCGCCGCCCCGCCCTCCCCTCGACCTCACACCACCGCCGTGCTTGGCAGCGCCCCCAGGCCATCCCTTTAATCCCGGTCGACCTCCAGACCGGGCGCCAGTAGCTCTAGGCCCCACACGCCCCTAAGATAAACACCGAGGCGCTGCTTCTCTGGTGTAATAGGCGGACTAGCGCCTGTTACGCCGGGGAATGCTTCCGTAAATTGGGAATCAACTGACCAGGAATTGAAATTCAGGGGGGCGACGAACCTCTAGCTAAGGTGAAATAGTATATGAGGAGAAACCTTGTGCATCGCGAGTTACTAGGAACATCTAGTATCAAGAAGAAGCGGTCAACTAGTGTCTTCTATGGGATGAATACCGTGCAAGCAGACACGTAAGATTTGCACGAATAAGGGAAGAGGGTACCATTTTCGGTTGCCGGTGTGGTCGCCTCCACATGTCGCGCCGATCTTCTTCTTTTTGCCGGGAAACCGATGTTCTGGAGGGTGCAGGCTTGGACGAACCCATGGCCAAATTGTTGACTGTGTTGTCGTGGCCGTATGTCGGCGGAGGGGAAGCAAATCCGAGGCGGTGAAGGACAGCGTAGCAGGAACAGCTCTAGTGCGGTGGAGGGTGGCGAAGTTGGAGTGGCAGCGGTGAGGCGCAGGACGGCGTGGTTGAACTGGCTCGGGTATGGATGGCTCGGCCTCGGCTTCAACTACTAGCCGTGGAGGGCGTTGCGGTTGAGGTTGCGGTGGACGAGACGTTGGGGTATCGGCTCTGGCGTGATGGAGGAGGGCGGCGGTTGATGGGTGGAATGGGGTGGCGGACGGAGGACGCCGGGGTTTCGCGGCTGGTGGAGAGGAAGTTTTTGCGCCCACGGAGTACGAATGGGGAATCAGACGGGTGGGCAGGGGGAGAGGGGAGAACCATGTTTTGGTCTGGAGCGCGCTTGTTTTTGGCTTTTTTTGAACAGAATATGGGATGCGCTTGTTTGAAATTTGAGGAAAGTACAAGCTTTGCCCCCGTCTTAAATTTCGGACCTACCGCGGGTCAGGGGTAGGATGGTAATCCCAGGTGTCCCAAATAGTGGGCGGGAGCGATTTTGGCCGCGCGCATGTGTGCTTAGGCGGCCATTGTGTATGAATGTTTTTCGGAGGCGGTTGCGTGGCGTCTTGATGAAGCTACAAACCTACCCCGGTTTAGACCTTTGGACGTCGGGCCGGTAGGTTTCACGGGTCCAAGTTATTAGAAAAGTAATTTCCTTGTACTACCAAACATTGGTCTCACGCGGTTTCGGGTGAGTAGAGGCTCTTTTGGCGCTTCGTTCGAAATTTTGAAACACAAGCATTCACGTTTAGAGTACTCTTGAACTTTGAGGATTGACCTAAATAGACAATGTTAAATTTGACCTTGTATGTTTGAAAACATCATTAAATTATCCGCTTCTTTTTGAAATTTTGACACTTGAAAATCCTATAACTACGATTATTTTGGAATGGAGGAGCTAAATTAGAATCTATTTTGTTACACGACTACATATGCTATCATGTACAAAATCAGAGCAAAGATTGGTGCCCCCATAATTTAGGTATGATTTACAAATGCCATGATATCAAATTCAAATAATTGAATGGACTTCATGTTGAATTCGATTTTTTAAACCACCTTAAGTTGAATTCAAATGTATGCTAGTTCATAGGTAGCTATTTATAATGTTCATTGTGTAACTTTCGTATGTATAATGTGCTTTACACACACAACATGAACTATACTCACGTTTATATTCGATTGCTAAAGCGATGCATTGTCTGGAGTTCAAAATACTAACTATGTGGATCAATTGTGTCGAATAATAACATAGACATGCTCAAATTCGATAGAATCTAGATGTCTGATGGATCAATGACCGTTCCTTACGCGAATTGCAAATATCATGATCCCATCCTAATATTTGGATACAATTTATATCTTTAATCAATGTGTACAGCAGTCTTGTACGTGTAGTTTCACTCTCCATCGGTGGTCTCTCACACATGCTCACACACTCTCTCCCGAGGTGTCTTTCTCGCACACATGCTCTCGATATAACCCTCCCTCCCTCTCGTAACCATTTACGACTGTTTTCACTAACCTTTATCACAAGCACTCTTCCTCTCGCAAGCATACACACGCACAATCCCCATCGACCCTTTCTATATACATAGACCTGCCTACGTGTCTCCTGTACGCACATTATCTTTAGGCCTGTCTCTCACGCATTGTCTCACACCTCTCTTCCTAATCGACGAGTATGATTCTAGCAGAGCATTCTGTAGGATGCCCCTTAAAGTTAGGTTGGATGAATAGTAATATCAGAGATAAAGGGGTTACCTTAGTCCGAGAACCTAGGGTTACAAATCCTAGCCGGCTTTGTCAGTGGACATAGAGTCCTTCACAATTATGCTATCTTTGTCTAGTACGACTAGTCATCCATGGGTCTCCCTAAATGCGTCACGGGCCGACCAATGTGGCGTAGGACGGAACCGAACGAAGGGCCTCACCTCGACCCACCGGACCTCACGCGGTGACACACCCTCTGCCCCCACGTCTCGTTATATTCTCACACCCACACATACCAACACAAACACCACACACACAAAAAATATTCTCCTGATGCCTCTATCCACTCCCCCTTGCATATACACACTCAAGGGAATCTCTCGCCGTGATGTCATATTCGTCTCTCTCTAGACCACTCTCATTTCTTGTTCTATCTCTCCCACGCCCCCCTGTCGGCCCCTCTATCCATGCCTCTCTCGAATACGTAATACACACACATACCTCTCTAGGCCCCGCCAAATGCATCAACTACACATTCACACATGTTACATCACGTACCCCATTGATCTAAAAAGCCCTCTCTTCACGTTTATTTCGCATACAACATTCCTTTTGAATAAAGTGTGGCCAAAAAAATATTTTAGAATTTCTACATATATACAACATTACAAAGTTATATGGAGTATGAATGCTTGCATTGCATGGTGCCCACAATGATATTTATTCCGCACGTTAGTCATAATAAAGAGAAATGAAGAGCATCTCTCTCTCTGCATCGCATACCCCCCCCTCTACGCCCCTTTCACGTACGCACACAAACTATCTCCAGGTCCTCTAAAAGTAAGCCCCCAGCACATTCACGCATGTTTCATCTTTCTCTCGCGATATATACAGTGACGATCATTGTATTTGAAGTGAAAGCACGATACGTACATTGGACTTGAGAATCCACTCATTAAGGTCACCATTTACGTTTTGTGGCTATTATACAGTCACGGGCTCACCGTACAACTCTGTATTTGCTCAAGACACGACTACTTGACCAGTTAAACGCTCCACGTGGAAGCTCTAGTGTTACATCACATTATCTCACTACCATCGGGCCCACCTATCGGCTTGTATCTACTCTACATCTACACTCTTATAAAATACTAGCAAGATGCCCATGCGTTGCACGGAACATCAAGATGCATTTGTATGAGTAGTTTATATTGTGGGAGAAAAGGATGAACAAGGGAAGGCCTTATTTGCAAGTGTGGAGAGGGGTGTGGGTATCTTTTTGCAAAATTGCCATAGTTTCCTTCCTATCCGTCAGATATAGATCGGACGGCCTATATTGCAGGATGGCAGGCACACGATCATCACCGACTATGCTTTTTATAAGAGTAGGGATAAAATACACTCTTATAAAAAACAGAGTTGGTGATGATGGTGTGCCTGCCATCCTGCAATATAGGTCGTCCGATTTATATCTGACGGATAGGAAAGAAACTATGACAATTTTGCAAAAAGGTACCCACACACCTCTCCACATTTGCAAATAAGGCCATCCCTCGTTCATCCTTTTCTCTCACAAGATAAACTAGTCATACAAATGCATCTTGATGTTACGTGCAACGCACGGGCATCTTGCTAGTAAGAATGGAAACAAACGACAAAAAAATATTGGACGGTGGTTCGAAGTCATGAC
The DNA here is from genome assembly GCF_018294505.1 of Triticum aestivum. Classification (NCBI taxonomy): domain Eukaryota; kingdom Viridiplantae; phylum Streptophyta; class Magnoliopsida; order Poales; family Poaceae; genus Triticum; species Triticum aestivum. The sequence goes on along the minus strand of NC_057814.1, from coordinate 417,660,288 downwards.
CGCGGGCACAACGGACAAGGTGGCCTTGTATTGGTATGGTGAGCCATCTGTTTTAACACACAGGAGCTGGTGTGGTGATTATACACACACGCACGCATGCGCATGAACTGCATGCACGCAACACTCACGCGAACACATGCACCCACGCACGCACGCAACACTCACACGTAGACACGCAATCACGCACGCACGCAACACTCACACGCACACACGCACGCATGCATGCACACACCAGTACACCATGCGACCAACACACACTCTCACGCTCAAGTGCTCAACCTACACGTGCATGCGCACACATCAGGCCCTGAGAGACACATACACAACCAGGTGATTCCCGCGCACGGGGTGGAGTCTTGTCGCGCCTGCGTAAATTTGTGTTTATCTGACCTTTTCCCTATGCGAACTGACAGGTGGGACCCACAAGGAACGTGGTCAATTTAACTAGTCAACATGGTGCCACGCAAACTATTTGGCCAGTCAACAGAGTGCAATCCGATGCTGAACCGTGAGCAAGTGACCATATAATCACCGCAAAACGTATATAGTGACCGTAATCAGCTTATTCTGAAGTTCGGTGAATTTATTACGCTTTTCTCTCTGTAGGCCCTCCAAAAGTACATCTCTACACGTTCTCGCATGTTACATCAAACAACTATGCAATACAGCACTACTACTACACTCTAACACAATAAATCATATGTGTTTTTAGTTTTACTAGATATCATATTGTTACTTAATTATTCAGTTTGCATACATTAAAATTGCCTTTGAAATGTATGGCCAGTATCATATACCGCGCGGGAAAAATCCCGCCCTTTCCTGTTTAATCGGGTTTGTATCGATGGATCGTGCGAAACAACAAAACTATAGTACTATATACAGTACAAGTGACAGTTCACTGGGCCGTCGTGTCGTGTACTCCTCCGTCGTAAGAGTGGAGCGCTCGCTTTCATAAATCTTCTAGTCCCTTTCGCCGACATGTGGGGCATCAAGCTACCGGGTCCACGTGCCATACCAGAATACAGTGCAGAGCAGCCGGGGTGAAGCACCCAGTCATGGCGCCGGCGTAGTAATGAGCAATGAGGCGTCAAATCACAAAGCTGCACCTTTCCTGCAGTTAAGTTGGAGGGACGAAGTAATAATGCTAAAAAAGAAGTTGGAGGGACGAAGCAACCATCATTTCACTCGTTGCTAAATCCGCTTCTCTCTCATCTTCTTCAAGTTAACCACGTGTTGCTTCTGCCGTTGTTCTACCTCATGTGGGAAGCGGATCGGCTTGGTAAAGCACTGACACGTGGGACTGCATGTTAGCAAACCGCCAGGACAACGTCCTCTAAAAATAAGAAACCTCCCCCGCCATCCGCGCGGCAAAATCACCTCCTTTTTACTAATCTTGATTCTATAATTTTTTAAGATCAATATAATTGAGATTTGTATAGATAGCACACAGGAGCATAACCAAGTGGTACGGTTAAGGGCATCCACAATTTGTAGCCAAATGTGAAAATAGCTTTTGGCATCGTGGGAACCATTGTGGACGGTGTTGCCAAAGCCAAAAGGATGCAACCGAAGCTCCCTGATTGATTGATTGAAGGAATAGAAAAATGCAACGTCTCTCCTCTTTCTCCCGTGCTTGGACGCATGTACAGTATAGAGGACAGAGTCTACTCCCTGTCCCTTCTATCACAAATCACAAAGCAGTTAGGCGTCAAATCACAAAGCACGGACGAAGCAACCATCATTTCACTCTTCGCCGACTCCACTTCTCCATCGTCTTCTTCGAGAAACCATCTCACCGCACTAAGCTGGACGGACGACGCTATTGTGTACGAGTAGTATTTTAGTACATTTACGCGTCCTTTGGTTCAACGGACTTCCTGGATGCAAATAAGGCGGTTGTCTCGGCTTGCAGGCGGCACTTGCGAATGACTTACCGTGGTCTCCCTCAATGGTGTTCTTCGTCGAACGCACTTCGCCAAACCACAACGTTCGAGATATCGTCGATGTCACCGCAATGGGGAAGGAAGTCAAATATAGTTACTACCTCCATTTTTTTGTACACAAGGCCAGTATATCGAAATAACAATTTGCAAAAGGCCACTAACACTAATCGAGGCAAAATTGATGGGGTTTGCCTCGTACTAGCAACCAAGGACATTAATATCCCCTGCATGCATGCGGAAGTGAGAAGGTTGGTTTGCATGGCGCTGCATTAATCAAGCGATGAGGAGTGAGATGGTTAGCTCTTTGGGCTTTGGAGAGAAAAATACACATTAATTGACACATGAAATGAGGATTTGTATCGATTAATCCCGCGAAGGAAAACCCCGCCTTTCTTTTTTAACACCAGTACTCCTAGTAGGTAGTACTACGTACTTATCCTGTTTGGGTCTAGGCCTTGCATTGCCGTACTTCGCCACACATTTTTGCCAAGCTTGCCTAAAGTTTTCAAAATGAAAAGGAGGTACACTTGCGCACGGCTGTTGCGGTCGCACCGCACCCTCACACGGTCGCTCCTGCACGCCGCGGTTGCACCGCACCCTCACATGCACAGTCGCTCCTGCACGCCGTAAACCCAACCAAGGGAATGCACTCTCACTGACACGTGCTGTCGCATGTGAACAAACCAAACTCAGCCATCCTACCGCTGACACATAATTTTCGTTCATAGAGTATGTTTATCCAACCGCATGTTGGGGAGTATCCGTACGGCCCGTGCGGTGGTCTGTTGGGGAAGAAGAAGAGGTGAGGAAGAAGGGTTAGGAGACATAGGATATTCATCCAACCGCCTGAAATGGCAGACTGACCCAAGTCAGGCGACTTGCATAACAATATATGCTTTTACATAGCAAAAGATCCATAAAATCAACAACATAAAGAAAAACTATCACTGCTCGCGAAACGAGATGGCCTCGTTGTCTTTGGCTGCCGGCACGAACCAGCTGTAGCTGCCGACGTGTGTCTCCGCACCGTGGTTGTTCTCGGCCTCCAGCTAGTCGTTCACGTGGAGCGTGCGGGCGCTCTGCACGGACGAGAGCACCGCCCGGTTCAAGTCGAGGACGTCCGGTTCTGCCTGCAGGAGGGCCTCGATGGCAGCGGCATCCGCGCACTCCGCGTTGAGTCGAGCCTCCGCCGCCCGGTTCAAGTCCAGGACGTCCAGTTCCACCTGCAGGAGGGCCTCGATGAGAGCGGCATCTGCGCGCTACGCGTCGAGTTGAGCCTCTGCCGCCCAGTTCAAGTCCAGGACGTCCGGTTCAAGTCCAGGACGTCCGGTTCCGCCTGCAGGAGGGCCTCGATGGCAGCGGCATCCGCGCGCTTTGCCTCAAGTTGAGCCTCTGCCGCCCGGTTCACATCCACGACATCCGGTTCCGCCTACAGGAGAGCCTCGATGGCAGCGGCATGCGCGCGCTCCACGACGAGTTGAGCCTCTGTCTCCCGGTCCTCCTTTAGTATCGCCAGGTTGAACCTATTGACACCTGATTTTGGCAAGATACAGAGTGAAAGGGTTTTCAGCATGAGAAAGTTTCACGTCGTCTAGTGGGACAACTTTGATGTTTAGGCTATCGCCATTCGACCTCATCTCCGTGGCCGAAGCTGTACTCGAGTGACAAAATTTAGTGTTCTGAGTGCTTTTCGGCTGATTACGCCCTCAATATGACCTCAGATGAAGGAGTACACTGAAGGAATTGTATTCATCTCGTCGAGACGATCGATTTTCATATATAAATAATCTCAATCCGAGTTCGTATGCAAAAGTTACAGTCAATATGGTGCGGACCAGCTAGGAATAAAATTATTATGCTGGACATCAGACACATGTTGATGGGTGTCTGGTACAATGCGTGAGCAATTAGCCGTTGAAGCTAACCTCAGATCTAAAAGTGTTCAACAGGAAAGTTTTTCGTCTCGTCCAGCTGATCGATTTCATATATAAATTGTCTCGATCCGAGTTAGTATGCGACCTGGGGAGGCAAGACAAGATCAGGCTGTGTTTTTAGTCGGAAATCCGAGTGAAAAAGTTTACCATCCGAGTGAAAACTTACCGGCCGAGTGAAAGTTTGCTGACCGGATGAACTTATTATTATCCGAGTAAAAATATAGTCATCCGAGTGAAATTGTCCTCCAGGTAAAAATATTCCAAGTGAAAAGATTACCATCGGAACGAAAACTTGCCGATCGAGTAAGGTATTGCCTTCCAAGTGGAAATATAGTCATTCGAGTGGAAGTATGGTCATCCGAGTGAAATTGTCCTCCAGGTGAAAATATTCTGAGTGAAAAGATCACCATCGGAACGAACACTTGCCGATCGAGTAGGATATTGCCTTCCGAGTGGAAATATAGTCATCCGAGTGGAAATATAGTCATCCGAGTGAAAAATTGTCTTCCGAGTGAAAAAGTCCAGTCGGATGATCCGAGTGAAAGTCTCTAATATCCGAGTGGATGAGCTCGAATCCGAGTAAAACTGAACATGTGCCCGGAAGTTTATCAAGATGACCTCGGATGAAGAAGTGTTCAATACAGAACTTGTGTGTATCATCAAGACAGCAAACTTTAGTTTTGGAGTCATCATCATCAGAGATAGTATATGGCCTGCAAATTCACTACGAGACTCGGATAATCCAGTCTACTGCAAGACCGAGTCCGACTGGAAGGTAAAGATGACCTCGAAAAGAATTTAAGATGGCCTTATTTGAAAAAGTAATCAACATGAGAGTTGTTCGTATCGTCGAGGCGCACAAGTTTGATATTTGGGCCGTCTTGATCGGAGATCATATGCAAGCTTGGCGGCCCGCGCAAGAAGGAAGACAGAGTTTGGGCCAGATTCAGACTGAATCCGAGTTGGAACAGAACTAGGACTCTAGGACGTGAATTGATGTAATTTTTCTTGTAAGGAAAGCCTAGATGAAGCCTTTACTTGTACGGGAAGTCCAGCCGCCTCTTATATATGTTGGGGTGATGGCCGATTGAACAACACACAATCGAACAAATCAATATACTACTTTTTTCATCTACGTTTTATCTCTCCACTGTTTATCTCTCTCGTTCTTCGCTGTTCTTCGTGTTTGAGAGCTGCAAATCTCGAGGCTCTAGGGGCGAGCGAATCGACCTAGGGCAGCCCATAGCCGCCGCAATCCCTGATGGGGTCCCTCCCGGGTGCGCGGGGTTTCGGGTCTGCAAAAGCGCCCACCGACTGTCCTGCGTATCGCGCTGTCGGTCGGGTTTCCTTCGACGTGAGCTGCGGTGCACCACCCCCGGCGTCGAGAGTACACGTGACGTGTTCGTGTGTCAACATACTTTTTGGCAACTCCGCTGGGGATTGAAGATCAATCGTCATCATCCCCCATGTCTGATCTTCCCCAGCCATCTGAGGTAGACGCCGATGACATCATTAAGCCTAGTCTTGATGAGATATCGGCCGATCATTGCCAAGTCTATGAGGAGTACAAGAAGGCGCGTGAAGAGAAGGATCTGCAGGAGTTCCTTGCAAAATTCAAGAGGGATCGCCAAGGCAACATCACTCCGATTGAAGAAATCAAGTTCCCTCCTCTTCAAACTGAACAGGTTAAACCCTCTGTAAGTACTGCCTTTTCTCCTGAGCAGTGGGCTGAGATTGAAAGTCGCATTGCTGATGGTAACAATCTAGTCTATCAAACTTTCATAGAAAATACTAATGCTCAGAAGAATATATCTCAATCGTCTAGTGGTAATGATGGTGTAGCTGCTAGTGTGCAAAAACCCTAATATGGCTTTACCTATTGCATCGGCGCCTCCCGTGCCGATGGCTTATTATCCTACCCAAGCAAGTCAGATTGTGGCTGCACCCATTAATCCTATTATGAGCATGCCAGGTTCGACGGCAACGCCGAACCAAACCCTACCTACAGCTACATCCACTCGACCATTACCAAATTATGGGTCGACGTACATGCCACAATTCCTCCCTACAGCTTGTAACCCTACTTCTATGCCACTGCCACAAGCTGCATCGTCCACTATGGATGATGGTCTAGCTAATCTTAGAGAGGAGATGGCTAAGATGCTTCGAGAGAATTTTGGAGTTGAGCTACCTCGGAATCGGATTTACCAAAAGCCGTACCCCGAGTACTTTGATGCCATCCAGTGCCCTCCGAGATATAAGATTCTAGATTTTGTTAAGTTCAATGGGGAGGGCACAAAAACCACATGGGAGCATGTTAGTCAATACTTGGCACAATTAGGTGAAGCAGGCTCACTAAATGAGTTGAAAGTGCGTGTATTTCCTTTATCATTAACTGGTACCGCATTTTCATGGTTTTCTTCTTTACCACATGGTTCCATTCGAGTTTGGTCGCAGCTAGAACAGAAATTTCATGATCACTTTTATAGCGGCGACAATGAACTCAAGTTGTCACATCTAACATCGGTTAAAGAGAAGCATGACGAATCGGTCTCCGATTACGTCAAGAGATTCAGAGGAACAAAAAACCGGTGTTTTAGTTTGGTGATAACCGAGAGAGACTTGGCAGACCTAGTGTTGAGTGGTTTGAGAACTCCCATTAGAGAAAAGCTAGAAGGTTATGAGTTCTTAAATATCAACCAAGTCTTACATAGGGCTTTGGCTCGGGAAAGACGAAGCAAAGATCTCAAAGAAGTGCATAGATACAAAGCCGATCGTCCAAAGATGAATATGGTGGAATATGATAGTGATCACTCGGACGATGAGGGTGATGTTTTTTCTACTGAATTTATTTGGCCATCTAAGGCCAGACCCTTTACTTGCAATGATCTGAAACCGGTTCATAAGAATCGTGATGAAGAGATGAAGTTTACTTTTAACAGTGCTAAGTGTGATAGAATATTTGATGCTTTGTTGCAGGCTAAGATTATTAGAATATCTCATACTCTACCACCGTTTGAAGAGCTAAAACGGCGTGCTTATCGCAAGTACCATAATTATTTTTCTCGTGCTACTAACGATTGCAATGTTTTTCGACGACTGATACGATCGGCCATTAATGACGGACGATTGAACTTTTCTGAGATGCAAGTTGATAAACAGCCTTTTCCAATGAATACCATGGATTTCGAGAGGAAGAAGCTACTTATTCGGCCGGAGGTAGCCAAATCTGCTAATAAAGCTAATGTCATTGTTGGTGAGCCCAAGAAAGACAAGGAGGGTGACAAGGTCTTGGGCAGACAGGTTGTGCTTGATAAGCAACCCGATGGCAAGGAAGTGATCAAGATCACCATCAAGAATCGTACACTCGGGGGGCAACTACAAGTGCAAGATAATGCTCGTGTGAGATTTGTCAAGCCCAAGAGTCCAGAAGTTGGCAAGTGGAAGAGGAATGAAGTTAAAGCACATCGCAAGCGGATCAAACCAACTTTTGATATGTTGCTGTCCAAGTACGCCAATCAGTCGGCTGGTTCCAGCTCTAACCGGTCATCATACTTGAAGCGACCAAGGTCACCATCTGATGGTATGTTCAGTCAGTATATGAAATCGAGTGGACCAAAGGCGCTATTTCCAGAAGAGCAGAGGCAAACTGTTTGGGACCGACTTGAATACTCATATAATGGCCGACTGAACATCGGTAACTATCGGTCGGCTGGTCAAAACATGCGACCGGATGGAAACTATCCGAGTGTAACAATGCACCCAGGTGGAAGCTATCCGAGTGAAAAAATGTGGCCAAGTAGATTTCATCCGAGTGAATTCCATCCGAGTGGATTCCATCCGAGTGGATTCCATCCGAGTGACATCCATCCGAGTGGATTCCATCAGAGTAAAAAGGTGCGCCCGAGTGGAAATTTCATGCATCTGGAAAGTCGAAAAGAATGGCGTGTTAAATCACCAAGTGGTGCAGCAGTTGATTCAGGAAAAGGCAAGGAGAAAATGGATGCCGACTCACTTATCTTGGGCACCGAAACATTCGCCATACAGTAGCCGATTGTGCATAGCAATCCGACTGAGCCGATACTTGCTATCGCGCCAAAGCACTCGGCTAATGACCATGAAGCAAGCACCAGCCAAGTAAAAACGAGAGATCCTAAATACACTCAGCCAAAGTGGTGTCCTCCAGGGCTAACAAAGACACAAAATAGGAAACTACAGAGGTTAGGGAGTCAAGAGATGGCAGAACAAGAGGCCGAGAAGCAAAGGGATAAGTTGTTCAATGACACTCGGCCTATGGTACCTAAAAAACAAGTGTGGAGGCCCAAACAAATACAAGATGCAGTGGCTTCTACACCTATCACAGCAGCACCTACACTACCAAAAGAGGATGATGCAATCATTGCATCGTCTACGTTACCTATTGCTTCCTCTTCACTCGGACAAATTTCAGAATTGGTGGATGCACTCGAGGAGGAGGCTGATATGTTGGACTATGAGTCTACGCCGGTTCATGAAGGTATGGATATCAATATGGTGTATTACTTACCTGCTGAGTTTCGTGCTGTAGATGAGGAAGGGGAGGTGGCTCAGCTGGATTTTGGCCCTAAAAACGCAATATTCGAGAAGCCAAAAGAACCAGTAACGCATCTGAAACCATTATATCTCAGAGGTCATATCAATGGGTCGCCGCTCACTCGGATGCTTGTTGATGGTGGTGCTGTGATAAATCTTATGCCCTATTCAGTCTTCAAGAAATTGGGTTTGCCTGATGAAGAATTGATTAAAACCAATATGGTGCTCAACGGATTTGAAGGCAAAGAGAAAACTGAAGCCAAAGGTGTAATGTATGTGGAGCTTACAGTCGGAAGAAAAACTTTGGCTACTGCATTCTTTGTCGCTGAGGTGCAAGGTAACTACAGCGTCATACTAGGCCGTGATTGGGTTCATGCAAACCAGTGCATGCCACCCACTATGCACCAGTTTTTGATTCAGTGGGTTGATGATGAAGTGGAAGTCACTCATGCGGATAACTCGGCCTGTGTTGCTTTGGCCGATGCATCGGTGGATTGGAAACATCCCAATGCTACTTGCTTGACGGGACGTGACTTATCAGAGTTTGATTTTCTCAGCGCGACCAAGAATGGTTTTGTGCCTGTCTCTTTAAAGCTGACTGAATGCAATCGGCTCCAGGGTATGATATGTTTAAATGGATTCTAGCTCCGAGTGGTTACAAAAACGTCTTGTAAAATATCGGTCCTACGAGAACGATATGTATGAGTCTATAGAGGAGTTGGATGACATGGATAAACTTGGACAAGGTTTTACATCGGCCGATCCATTAGAGGAGGTAGATATTGGAGATGGTTCAGTCACTCGACCGACGTTTGTAAACAAAAATTTGAAAGCCGATTGTAAAGCTAAGTTAATCGAGCTATTGAAAGAATATGTTTGTTGCTTTGCGTGGGAATATCATGAGATGCCAGGTTTAAGCCGAGAGCTAGTGGAGCATCGGTTGCCTATAAAGGCCGGTTTTAGACCTTATAAACAGTCGGCCAGAAAATTTAATCCAAAAACATATGACCGGATCAAGGAAGAGATCGGTCGTTTGCTTGAAGCTAATTTCATTCGACCTTGCAGATATGCCGAGTGGATTTCTAACATTGTCCCAGTGGAGAAGAAAGGATCTGGCAAGTTGAGGGTGTGCATTGACTTCAGAGATTTGAATAGGGCTACACCCAAAGATGAGTATCCCATGCCAATAGCCGATATGCTTATTAATGATGCTTCTGGACATAAGGTTATTAGCTTTCTAGATGGTAATGCCGGATACAATCAAATTTTTATGGCCGAAGAGGACATGTACAAAACGGCTTTCCGATGTCCTGGTTTCCTTGGTTTATTCGAGTGGACAGTGATGACATTCAGATTAAAAAATGCTGGAGCCACATATCAAAGGGCTACGAATTTAATTTTTGATGATTTACTCGGTGTCATACTTGAAGTTTATATTGATGATATTGTTGTCAAATCGGATGCTTTTGAATCTCATTTGGCCGATTTGCGTTTAGCTTTTGAAAGAATGAAAAAGTATGGACTGAAGATGAATCCTTTAAAGTGTGCATTCGGCGTATCAGCTGGCAAGTTTTTGGGTTTCATTATTCATGAAGATGGCATAGAGATTGATCCCAAAAAGATAGAGACCATACAAAAAGTGGAGGCTCCAACATGCAAGAGAGATATGCAAAAGTTCCTTGGCAAGGTCAATTAATTGAGAAGGTTCATAGATAATCTGTCAGGGAAAGTTGATGCACTTACTCCTATCCTTCGGTTGAAGAATGATGTTGATTTCACTTGGGGGGCAAAACAGCAAGAAGCATTTGATATGATCAAGAATTATTTGTGCATTCCTCCGGTGATGAAAGCACCCAAGCATAGAGAACCCTTCCGGCTTTACATTGTAGCAGAGGAAGGAGTTATTGGTGCTGTTTTGACTCAAGAAACCGAGGGAAAAGAGCATGCTATTACATATTTGAGCAGACGCTTATTGGACGCCGAGACAAGGTATACATTTATTGAGAAACTATGTCTATGCTTATATTATGCTTGCACAAAATTGAGACATTATTTAGTGTTGAGTGCTTGTGTAGTAGCTTGTCAAACCGATGTCATTAAATACATGTTGCATAGGCCAATTCTTAGTGGTAGAATTGGCAAGTGGGCTGATGCTTCGATTGAATATGATTTGGCTTATGAATCTCTAAAATCCATGAAAGGCCAAATTGTTGCTAATTTCATTGTTGAACATCAGATTAATGACAAGCATGATGTTGATATGAACCTTGTTTCATTAGTACCATGGAGATTATACTTTGATGGTTCAATTTGTAGCAATGTCCAAGGTGTTGGTATTGTTTATATATCTCCTCATGGTGCTGTTTTTGAAGCCTCATGCCGCTTAGAATATTTTTGCACAAACAATCAAGCCGAATATGAAGCATTGTTATTCGGCCTAGAGATGTTACTTGCTATAGGTGTTACACATATTGAGGCTTATGGTGATTCGTTACTAGTGGTGCAGCAAATATCCAAAGTCTTTCAGTGTTTGGACGAATCACTTAATGTTTATCTTGATAAATGTCCAGATATAATTTCTACTTTGGATTGTTTTAGCATTGCACATATATCTAGACATGACAATTGGAAAGCAAATGATTTGGCACAGCAAGCATCTGGATATCATGTTGATCATGGCATGTTTCATATTTCTCAAAGTCTGATGTCTTGTCTTACCAGTATAGGAGAGGCTGAACCAGAACCCACTAATTCGGTCATTAACAAAAAATCTAGTGCAGATGACAATTTCGACTGGAGGAAGCCCATTGTTGCTTACTTGCGCAATCCGAGTGAAAGGGTGGAAAGGGCTGTTCGGCGTATGGATTTCAAGTATACAATGAGAGATGATGGTCTTTATCGCCGAACAGTCGATGATGTTCTTCTAAAGTGTTTGGACGAGGACCATGCAAGAGTTTCTATGGGAGAAGTACATGAAGGTATTTGTGGCATTCATCAGTCGGCTCCCAAGATGAAATGGTTATTGCGACGTGCTGGGTTTTATTGGCCGACTATGATTAATGATTGCTTCAGATATTATAAAGGGTGTGAAGCTTGTCAAAAGTTTGGTGATATTCAATTGGCTCCTGCTGCTATGTTACATCCTATTATCAAACCGTGGCCTTTTAGAGGTTGGGGTTTAGACTTCATTGGAGAAATTCATCCGTCTTCCTCAAAAGGGCATCGGTTCGTATTGGTGGCAACTGATTATTTCACTAAATGGTCTGAAGCAGTACCTCTCAAGAACATGACACATACGGAGGTAATTCAATTCATAACCGAGCACATTATTCATAGATTCGGTATTCCTCAAACGTTAACTACAGATCAAGGTTCATCTTTCATGTCACACCAAGTCAGAGAGTTTGCCGAATCTTATAACATAAAGTTGCTCAATTCCTCTCCGTATTATGCCCAAGCTAATGGACAAGCTGAGTCTAGCAATAAAATTTTAATCAAACTCATCAAGAAGAAGATTGAAGATAATCCAAGGAGATGGCATGAGTTGTTGTCTGAAGCTTTGTGGGCACATAGAATTTCAAGGCATGGTGCTAAGAAGGTGACTCCATATGAGCTAGCATATGGTCAAGAGGCCGTTTTACCAGTGGAAGTAAATTTGAATGCTTTGAGAATAGCCAAACAAAATGATTTATCGGCAGTAAAATTTTATAACTTGATGATGGACAATATTGATGAGGTTGCCGATAAACGTTTGGCTGCTTTGAAGTCCATAGAGAGGGACAAGTTGAGGGTTGCAAGAGCTTACAATAAGAAAGTTAAGTTGAAGAATTTTCAAGTTAGTGATCTCGTCTGGAAAGTGATTCTGCCGATTGGTTCAAGAGATAGAAAATTCGGGAAGTGGTCTCCAAGTTGGGAAGGTCCTTTTAGGATTACAAGAGTTGTTCCCGGAAACTCATATTTAGTGGAATCAATACAAGGGGCATTGTTACCTCGAGCTCTCAATGGCAAATATTTGAAGAAGTACCACCCGAGTGTGTGGCAGGAAGCCTAAATAGGCAATGGCCGATATACGATTATCACCCTTAGCATAAACATGGCCGATACATAATTATCGCCCTAAGAAAAATAAATGGCCGATGGAGTGTTGACATCGTGCTTAGAACGAACACCATGCATATTATTTTTCGGCGTGCAAACTTTGCCGAAAAACAGGGGGCATGTGTTGACACCTGATTTTGGCAAAATACAGAGTGAAAGGGTTTTCAGCATGAGAAAGTTTCACGTCGTCGAGTGGGACAACTTTGATGTTTAGGCTATCGCCATTTGACCTCATCTCCGTGGCCGAAGTTGTACTGCGAGTGACAAAATTTAGTGTTCTGAGTGCTTTTCGGACGATTACGCCCTCAATACGACCTCAGATGAAGGAGTACTCTTAAGGAATTGTCTTCGTCTCGTCGAGGCGATCGATTTTCATATATAAATCCTCTCAATCCGAGTTTGTATGCAAAAGTTACAGTCAATATGGTGCGGACCAGCTAGGAATCAAAATATTACGCTGGACATCAGACACATGTTGATGGGTGTCTGGTACAATGCGTGAGGAATTAGCCGTTGAAGCTACCTCAGATCTAAAAGTGTTCGACATGAAAGTTTTTTGTCTCATCAAGCCGATCGATTTTCATATATAAATTGTCTCGATCCGAGTTAGTATGCGACCTGGGGAGGCAAGACAAGATCAGGCTGTGTTTTCAGTCGGAAATCCGAGTGAAAACTTACCGGTCGAGTGAAAGTTTGCTGACCGGATGAACTTATTATTATCCGAGTAAAAATATAGTCATCCGAGTGAAATTGTCCTCCAGGTGAAAATATTCCGAGTGAAAAGATTACCATCGGAACAAAAACTTGCCGATCGAGTAAGGTATTGCCTTCCAAGTGGAAATATAGTCATCCGAGTGGAAGTATGGTCATCCGAGTGAAATTGTCCTCCAGGTGAAAATATTCCGAGTGAAAAGATCACCATCGGAACGAAAACTTGCCGATCGAGTAGGATATTGCCTTCCGAGTGGAAATATAGTCATCCAAATGGAAATATAGTCATCCGAGTGAAAAATTGTCTTCTGAGTGAAAAAGTCCAGCCGGATGATCCGAGTGAAAGTCTCTAATATCCGAGTGGATGAGCCCGAATTCGAGTGAAATTGAACATGTGCCCGGAAGTTTATCAAGATGACCTCGGATGAAGAAATGTTCAATACAGAAGTTGTGTGTATCATCAAGACGGTAAACTTAGGTTTTGTAGTCATCATCATCAGAGATAGTATGTGGCCTGCAAATTCACTACGAGACTCGGATAATCCAGTCTACTGCAAGACCGAGTCCGACTAGAAGGTAAAGATGACCTTGAAAAGAATTTAAGATGGCCTTATTTGAAAAAGTAATCAACATGAGAGTTGTTCGTATCGTCGAGGCGCACAAGTTTGATATTTGGTCCGTCTTGATCGGAGATCATATGCAAGCTTGGCGGCCCGCGCAAGAAGGAAGACAGAGTTTGGGCCAGATTCAGACTGAATCCGAGTTGGAATAGAACTAGGACTCTAGGACGTGAATTGATGTAATTTTTCTTGTAAGGAAAGCCTAGATGAATCCTTTACTTGTACGGGAAGTCCAGCCGCCTCTTATATATGTTGGGGTGACGGCCGATTGAGCAACACACAATCGAACAAATCAATATACTACTTTTTTCATCTACGATTTATCTCTCCATCGTTTTTCTCTCTCGTTCTTCGCTGTTCTTCATGTTTGAGAGCTGCGAATCTCGAGGCTCTAGGGGCGAGCGAATCGACCTAGGGCAGTCCATAGCCGCCGCAATCCCTGACGGGGTCCCTCCCGGGTGCGCGGGGTTTCAGGTCTGCAAAAGCGCCCACCGACTGTCCTGCGTATCGCGCTGTCGGTCGGGTCTCCTTCGACGTGAGCTGCGGTGCATCACCCCCGGTGTCGAGGGTACACGTGACGTGTTCGTGTGTCAACAGAACCGCTGGTCTGCCTGCACCATGGGGGACTCGGACGCCGGCACGAAGTCAACATCCATCGTCTCATGCCCATCGGGGGCCTTCTGCGCCGCGACCTCCGCCATGAACATTGGATCGGCTTCCTCCTCCTCGTAGCTTGGCTCCAGAGAACTCGGGGATTGGCCCACCGCAAAGCGAGCTTGGGAACGGAGGTCTCTGGCGCCGACCGTCGCTGCAATTTCTGCGTGGCGCTCCGGCGTCAGCATCTTGTAGTACGTGATCTTGCGGCGCACCATGGCTTTCCGGCGAACTAGGGGAAGCTTGATGCCGGCTAGGGGATCGAAAGGTGGGGGAAGGGGCTGGAGATTAGGTGTGGTTTTAGGGCAGTGGCTGGCGTAGGCCGAGCAGCGAAGGTTCTGGTGTGAATAGTGGTTCCGGTGACGACCGGTCAATCGGTTTTAACTGTACATCGCTCTTGTCGCGTTCGCGTTGCAGCCCGGCACGCTAGACCCTCCACGTCGCTCATCGAATGGAACGTGCTTCGTCTTGCGTTTTTGCTCGCTTGTGGGACCACAGTTGAGAGCAAACCGACGTCCCTCCCCCTCCCCTGCCCGCGTCATTTTATGCGGAGTAAATAAAAACAGAGGGAGTATACTACGGATGAGGATCCCCTGACATGGCCGAACCCATTGAGTAACTGACATGCAGGGCCTAGCAAGAATGGGGTCCGCCAGTAAGTGACCGAAAGGGAGGGTAAGGCAGGGATACGTATGTGAAAGGAGCTTCCAATGATATAATTTTCACATTATACATCCCATGTACTATTAATCTTGTCAATAGTCAAATGCGGTTTTGAAAAACGCATTAGAGCATGGTTAATAATATAGCCAGTCGATGGCTATAAGGAACTGCCATGTCATCTATAGCCATCATCTATTATATGCACTCATACAGTAGTGTGGGCTATAAGGTTGGCTATTTCCCGCAATTTTTTTTATAAGGTTGGCTATTGTATTAGTACTTTTTTCCATCTCCTCTCCATCTCTTTCTTCATATTTCTTGTATGTATTTAACTAGGAATGCGTATATAGCTAGGCTCTTGCATGAGAGCCCACTCCCCTTACTTTTTCACATCTCTCTCCTCCACATAGGCCCTATATAAATGGAAGGAGGGAGTACAACTATGAGCACTGCATACTCTAGTACAGATGTTGTCAGTACTCCACTAGTACTATTGGATAGGGAGCTTAAAAAAAGTTACTATTGGACTGGCTATACGTGGCGAAATCCTAGTAGGAAGAGCATGCACGAGAACAAGCACATTCATGTGGTTGAAAACAAATTGGAAACCATCTCGAGTACAAATCTAGGAGTACGTACGAATCTAACAATATTGATTGGGCGTTGTTGAATGTTGATACTTTTTTTTATCAAAGTAGAGATACTTTGACTACACATAAAACTTATATGTAAACTAGAAAGGATAGGAGGGAGTATATTGTACGTTCAAAAACAAAATGAACATTGAATACCCTTTGTATATGATTTGCGGATGCAATGATCACCGGTTCAAAATTTTGAATCCGCCTTAGGTATCACACATGCCCCCACTCGTTCTGTAGCGACCCGACCCGAATGGATCAAGTCTCTGTGCTTAAGTGTCATCCCTGGATCGGTATGCTGACACACACAGTACTCGAGGATTTATAACAGAGGTAAATCACATGTATAAAGTAACGTAAAAACTATTACCTCAATCCAAATAGCGGAAGTAACAAGGTTGTGGATTCCCATCAACACCAACGGCAAAGTTGAGTGTAGAAATCGTAACCCTAACGTATCACTTACTCGTCGTAAGAATCCTGCAACATGGAATGTTGCAGCCCGAAAACGGGTCAGCACATGGAATATGCTGGCAAATTCACACCATAGAGAAATGATGAACAAAGGCTATCACTACATGCATATAAGGCTGGTGGAAAAGCTCTATGGTTATAATGTTTTTGCGAAAAGCCAGTTTTTCCCTACTGCAAAGGAATAAATTTTATTTAACTATCATGGTGGTTGTGAAACATTGAGATGGTTGACAGCATCTCAATCCCAATTAAGTATCATCATTAACCCAACAATATTAATTAAAGTAACATGATGAGATCAACGGGATAATCCAAGAACTAGATACTCAAGATGTCCATAACCGGGGACACGACTAATCATGATTAGTTTGTACACTCTGTAGAGGTTTGCGCACTTTTCCCCACAAGACTCGATCGCCTCCGCTTGATTCTCGCACTGCATGATGTTTGAGAAACGGATGACCGAGACACAGTCTTTCAGAAACAATCACTCTTTACTCTGGATGGACCGGTACACCTACTTTCCCCTACATCTGCTAGTCCACCTCTTCAAGAGATCATGTAACCTACTCCACTATGCTAGAGCCCATAATAGCTTGTGGCTGCACACGGAAGTTTCTAGCATGAATAATCTTATGATCCCTTTGAGCCTGGGTGGCGGACTTATACATACAGACAACACTGGGTTCTCCAGGTGCCTCAATCCACCCAGATGTGAGTTTTAGTTGCCACCTTAAGTTGAACCATTATTAACAATCTCACATCTGTCATGAATATCTCTCAAACCCAATCCACGTCTACGAGCATAGCATGGCAATAATAAAAGCAACGTAGAAGTAACTCCCAAGGGTTTGATAAAAGAACAGGTAATAGGTACTACCTCAACTACTTCCCAATACCCACAGTTTAATTAGATCCTAATCATGCAAGTGTTTGAGGAAAACAGATCTAATGCAATAAAACTGGGTATGAACGGGGTATGATCAAAGTGTGAACTTGCCTGCAATGTTGATGAAGATGATTCGCACTCAATACTCTGGATAGATCTACTCGTCACACTCCGGTCAATCTATCGCAAGCAATAGCAACCATACATAAGCAATCACTCAAAAGATCAGAAGACGAAGAAAACAATTCGGAAAACTTCAAAACCAAGCAAATAACTCTTGCGACATAAAACAATTTCTAACAGTACCAAAATTATGTGAATTTGGCCTTATCAGAAAGTTTAGGTTAACAGCTTCGATTTGCAAAAAGAATCAACTCAAACGGAGCTACGGAACTCAAGTTATGATCAAAAGAAGATTCAAATTCAAATCTGTTTGAAAACAAATTTTAAAACTTTCAAAAACATGTTTAAGTTGTTTTACTGGATAGAGGAGATCATAACGAAGACGTGGGCGTTGGTTTCGTTGGATTTGGACAAACGAGTAAAAAGATGTGGTCATTTGAAAATCAGGGACTAATCTGTAAATAAAAAATCTACAACTAGGTCCCTGGCGTAAATAAACAGAAAACGAAAAGACTAAATAACGAACGCTCGTTTATAAGACCTAAACAGTGGACGTTCGCAGTTTAGTAAAACCTAAAAAAACAGATCTAGGTTTTCTTAATAAAACCAAAACGAATAATAAAAAAACCGGGGCGGTTCACGGTTTATACCGGTGGGGTTTTCATCGAAAACCGGTGGTTTTTCAGTGGCGGACCGGGTCAGCGGTGGCGGGGTTCGCCGGCGTCGGAGAAGGGCGGCGGCGGCTCGGGCTCGACCGGAGCGGCGGCTCTGGTGGCCCGCGACGAGGGCGGAGTGGACGGGGAGGGGCGGCGCGTCGCGGCGAGGAGGATGGCGGCGTCTGCTGCGGTCGACGGCGACGAGGGCGGCGGCTACGGCGTGCGGCGGCGGTGAGATGCAGGAGAGGCGGCGGCGGGCAGAGAGAGAGAGAGAGGTCGGGGCTCCGGCTTTTAAGGAGGGGGGGCAAGGTGGCGTGGGGAAGGGGGCAAAGGAGGCCGGAGGCGGCACGACGGCCATGGCGGCGCGGCGGCGTGCGGGAGCCGGTCTCCTGCGGGAGATCGGGGACGGGGCGACGGGCGAGCTGGGCTGGGCCGCGGCCTGGCCTGGGAGCTGGGCCGGCCCAGTCGGAGGGGAGGGTTTTTTTAAAAAAAAACTCCGACAAACAAAATAAAACAAATAAAAGTAAAATATTATATAGGCATATAATATATCAAAATTTTCAGAAAAAGATTTCCTAGAACGTGAACATTTTTGTAGAGTCAAATAAAATCCACAAAATTTTTAATAAATCAAACAGTGCTGCTGCCTTAATAAAATCCAATAAAAATCATTTTAAAATACCAAAATGATTTCAAATTTATTTTTCTCCAATTTTCTGATGTAGGGAATCATTTTACCCTAATTTCTGTATATTTTATTTTTGGAGAAAAATAATTTGAATAAAACTCAAATAACTCCAATATTGAAAAATAATTTCAATGGGACTTTGAATTTAATCCTTTGAAACTCCCAACTCATATTTCATATGTTTTGAAGAAGTCATTTTATCTTCTCTCGTGAAAATCATTGAGTTGCATAAAGTTTCAGAAATGGGAAATATTTTCAAATGAAATTCAAATATTTTCAACACCCCTTGTCATTTAAATAAATGGAAGAAGTCATGTCATCTTCTCTCTAGGGTTTTGTGATGAAAAGAATTTGAATCCATGGAGATCATAAAAGCAAAATGAAAGTTTGGGAAAGTCCTTTTATTCCCTCTCATTTAACTTTCAAAAGTTTTCGAATTTCACTCACTTTCAGTCAATCAATCAAACAACAATCCAATCTAGCTGTTTATTATAACATTCCAAAATTTAGAATTTTGGGATGTTACACGTTCTCTCTCGATTTCATCTCGGGGTCCGGAGATTGATTGAAAGAGGACTAGGGTGGGTACAATACATTCGTATCGCTTATGAACGTACAATATACTCCCTCTGATCCCCACAGACCCCCCCCCCCCCGCGGGTCATTTCTATCATAGAAACAGACCAAACCTTTATCTCCTTCAACGACACATAATTGATCTCTGAACATCAATCGATCTCGTCAACATGTGTCGGGGCATGAACCGAATGGGATGTCCAAACTAAGATGTGAAGCGACACGTAGTGGAGGCAAAGTGAAACTTCAAATGAATCATTTGTTTGTATGCATGTCGGACAAATTACAAATAAACATTGGAAATACAAGCATGGTCTAGGCCCACATGCGAATGATACTCGGCGGAATGTTCAAATGAGGCATGCGGGAGGATGGACTCGACCGGAGGGCGACATGACCGATGGAGAAGAGGGTTGGAGAGGAATGAGAAATAAGCAAACGCCACATGATTATACTTGAATGGCTCAAATAAACAATAAGTTGTCTCGCTTGGCCTACATAGTGAAAGGCCTAATGCGCAACGCGGAGCACTGACGCTTGAATATGGCCGGGAAAACAGGGAAACCGACATGTGGGGCACACCTGTCGGGACGAGTAGCGCAAACTAGTCCAATGGAGGAGCTGGCCCATGACCTCCTCGCCACCGGCAACCGTTCATGTGGGTTGTGGGGGCCAACAACGTGGCACAGCTCCAGCACCACCTCTGGACACGGCGACCGTGGTGGGCGACACGCTCATGTCGCTAGACACGGTCGGTTTCAGTGTGCCGAGGGTGGCGTTAGTGCTGTGGCAGACCAACAGTATGTTTGGTTTGTGCCCAAGGTTGCCCCATCAAAGCGTTGCGTAGCCAAAATTTTGGTTGAGGTTTTGGTTGCCCATGATTTGGCCGACATCGGCAAGAAAAATGAACTAGAGTTGGCTAGAGTTCATTGGCATGCCAAAAAGGTAGCAACCATCCAAACAAAGACCAATCTTTGGGCATGACCAAAATTTTGGTAAGGTGCACTTTGGCCACAATCCAAACACACCCCTACACCCGGCTCATCGAGGATGCACGGGGCGCCGGGACGCGTCCGCGGAGTGGTGTAGCGCGGCCAACTGCATCCTCAGGACCTGAGACCATGCCGGGTCGTCTTGCTTTTTCAATGACATGTGTCGATCGCATGTGAGCAAAGGGCATCTCCAACGTTGCCGCGACCGCAGCTGACTACCCAGGCACACCAAAAACCCTCGTCCCTCGCGCCCAGCCGGCGCCAGCTGCCCATATTCATGCCTTCCATCCGTATGCCGTCCTTAAGAGGCTCGGTGCCCGAGGAACCAACTCCGGCGACTTAATGACGCACCAGGATGCTTGGCCTCACCGGAATGCGCTATTTAAAGCGGCAACGCCCAGCTAACCTCCACACCATAGCGCATCATCCTCCTACCTGGCACCACATCCGCCATGACCGCAAGCGCGAACACTCTGCGGGAGAGCTTGTCTTTGGGGATGGAGCTCGAGGTCGCCACCCTCACTCAAGTCGCCGCACAAGCGGTGGCCACGCTGGCGGCCGACGACGGGAGCACTGTCAGCCACGCGTCCTACTTGCCGCCGTCCAACGTCCGGCACCGCCGAGGTTGGGGACTCCTCCGAGGATGAGTAGGGCATGGGAGGCGGCCGGGCATGGTGTGCCAACTGGCCGGTCCATGTCCCGTGTTCTACTTTTCCTCGCCGGAGACCGCACCTTCACCTCACGGGTCATGAACCCCGCCCCCATACATGGAGATCGCAGATGGAGGACACCGGTCGCCGCCGTAGAATAGGTTTAGGGTCGGGTTTCTTTTATTTTTCTGTCCTATAAAAGTTCAAAATGTAATGAAAATCTGCCGTGTTTGCATTAATCTCGGCCGGTGTATATGAACTTTCACAATAATATAGTATATTATAGGAGTACTAGCAAGATGCCCGTGCGTTGCACGGAAGATCAAGATCTTGTGGGAGAAAAGGATGAACGAGGGAAGGCCTTATCTGCAAATGCACATTCACGCATTTCACATTTTTCTACATCTACGGGAACCTACGAAAGGGTTAACGTAAATTGCCTCTCTCTCTCCTCCCCTGATTTTCATGGTGGTGGGCCCCTCCCTCCCCCCAATCTACAATCAACAACTCACACGTTTCACATTATGTTAATTACGTAACTGGGACTACGTAGGTGTAGCATTACTCGTCCTAAGAAACCCAACTAAGCCATCCTCCCAGCATATAGCGCGGGAAAAGACCCGGTCGCGCCGTTTTAGTCGGGATTACCGGATTACTAGTAGTAGTATCGATGGATCGCGCGAAGCAACATTTTTTTGAGGGGGCAAAGCACTTAGTTTAAAAGGAAAAAAGGCGATACACTCACAGCACCCCTGTCGTGGTCGCATTGCACCCCACACACGTTCGGTCCTGCACACGGCTCACGCAAATGGAACGCGCTTCGGCTTGCCTCTTCACTGACACGTGGGACTGTACTTGGAGAAACCGACCATGCGCCAAACTCCCCCTGCCCACCGCGCGAAAATCCTCCCCCACCCAAAAATCCCCCCCAAATCCAAGATTCAACCGCCCTTCGGCCAACTAGCCAATAATATTCCCCAAACCCCCATCCCCCTGTCCCCCTCCACTCCATTCGCTCCGCCAAAGCCGCCCTCCCCGCCACGCCGATACATCAGCGCCACGGTTCATCGAGGGGACGCACGGCGATCCTCTCACTCCCACAGTACGCTCTCGTAGGATGCCGTCCTCTAGCCGCGCCGCCACCGCTGGCGACGTTCTTGTGGAGGCACACGGCGGTCAGCGCCGCCACCGCTGGCGACGTTCATGTGGAGACGCACGACGGTTAGCTTCTCCCACGGTACGCGCATTCTAGACTGATGCCCCGTGCATGTCGGTGTAGCGCTGAATGTTAGCTGATAGACGCTGTTAATCTCACTGTTTGCCGAAGTAGTTTACAATCAATATGCTCTGCTTAAGAAGCTTCCTTGCCCTGTTCTGCACTCAATCTGCTTAGCTGAGATGGCATGCCAAGGCCGATTAGTTCCTAAAATATCCTGCCATATATTTATTGTGACGTAGATTGCCATGGTCTAGTAGCCAATCTGTTAGGTGAAATAGCTCTACACCGTTTTATACTCGATCTTTGTTGCTGCGATGGCCTTCGATAGTTTGATGGCTGTGTGCTCGGCCTCATTGATTGCTGAAACAGCCTGCCATAATTTAGCACTCAAATCTGTTTACTGAATTAGCTTTACATATATTTCGTTACTTAGATCTGCTCGTCCAAATATCTTGCCATAGCTTTAGACATCGACCTAGGTATTTTCTTCTGGACTTCATAAAAAAGCATATATGTTTTTCCTGTAATATCTAGTAGAAGAACTAATTTGTATGTCTAACAGATGGACATGACTTGGATAACTTCTGCTCGAAGATTCTCCGCTGCATATGTCGAGGGGGTTGAAAACTTCATGAACTTTATCAGAGCTGAGTACGGTGGTCCGAAATCAGATGTGCTCTGCCCGTGTAGCAGTTGTATGAATTCAGTTACAAGACCCCAGTCAACTGTGCAAAATCATCTACACTTGTATGGGATGTCGGTCACATATACTAGGTGGGTTCATCATGGTGAAGCTGTGAACGTCAATGTTATTGACTACGTGGAAGCAGCAGATCACCATCTTGATCTGCCTGATGCTCAGGTGGAAGAGGAGGAGGAGGTGGTGGCGGAGCCAGTGAGTTTGACCAACATTGAAACAATGCTACGAAATGCTCGTGCATTCCGTGAACTTTCACCTGCAGAAGAAAAACGGTGGGCCCGCATGTTGGAACAATGCAACGTGGCTGTCACCCCAGGAAATAAGCTGTCAGTATTCTCAGCTATGGTCACCTTTCTTCAGGTGAAGACATCTGAGCGGATGACCAACAAATCATTTGATGTGATGTTGGCTGCTTTCCGCAAAGCTTTCCCAGATGCGTCTGAGCTGCCACACACCTACAGTAAAATGAAGAATTTCCTTCGTGCAGCTGGAATTGGATATGATATGATCCATGTTTATAAGAATAATTGTGTTCTGTTATGGAAGGATTATGCCAACTTAAGTGAATGCCTGAAATGCAAATCATCAAGATGGAAAGATGGCGATGCTGTGAAGAGGATTCCTCATAATGTTCTGAGACATTTTCGAATTACACCAAGATTGTAGAGGTTGTTTCATGATGCTGAAACAAGAGAGGCTGTACTGTGGCATTCTAGGAACCAGGAGTACAAAAATCAGAATGTAATGAGCCATCCATCACATGGTAGTGAGTGGAAAAGCTTCAATCAGAAGCACGAAAAGTTTGCTGCTGACCCAAGAAACATTAGACTTGGCTTAGCTTCAGATGGATTTAACCCATTTGGCCACTAGAGCGCCACATATAGCATGTGGCCAGTGCTTGTTAGCCCTTACAACATGCCTCCAAATGTCCGCACCAAAGAATCAAACTACATGATGGCCTTGCTCATCCCAGGTCCAAAAAGTCCTGGAAAGGATTTTGATTTGTTCATGGAGCCTCTTGTGGAGGAACTTCAACAGCTATGGAGGGGTGTTCTCACTCGAGACCTATATAGCAGCCCACCAGCTGATTTCTTTCTGCGTGCTGTTATAATTTGGTGCATCCATGATTATCCGGCTTTGGGCACTATGTCAGGGCGAACGACACATGGTTACAATGCATGTGTTCGCTGTGACAGGAATCCGCTGTCATACGCAATACTTAGCAAGATCTATTACATTGGACACCGCCATTTCCTTGCCAAGGACAAGCCGCATCCTAGAAAATACCGAAGACCTGTGTTCAATGCAAAGCATGAAAACCGTGATGCGCCAAAGAGGCTCACCGCCGATGAGTTGCAAGTGGAATTAGAGAAGGTCAGGCACATTACACCAGGAAACCATCCTAATAATGGTAGCGGGAAAAGGAAGCATGGCAGGGCAGAAGAGAGATTATTGTTTACCCGCAGGTCCACTTTGTGGGACTTGGAGTATTGGAAAGATTTGGATCTGCGGCATAATCTTTATGTGATGCACATCGAGAAAAATATATGTGACAGCATTATCGGCACACTTCTTAATATTGAAGGCAAGACGAAAGATACCTTAAAATCTAGGATTGATTTGACACACCTGGGTATCAGACAGGATTTGCAGGTGCAAGATGAAGGTAAACCACGGGATATGGCACCAGCTATATACGTCTTCGATAAGGTAAAAAGAAAAGAATTCTGAGAGGTCCTGTCACGTGTGAGATTCCCACATGGATTTGCTTCCAACCCTGAAAGGAGAGTCAGTGCAGATGGAAACAAGGTACAAGGGTTGAAAACTCATGACTGCCACGTCCTACTTCAAAGGGTTTTACCTGTTATCCTTAGATGATTGGGCCGCCCTGACTTATACAGAGCAGTTGCAGAGTTGGGACAATTCTTCAGGGAACTCTGCAGTAGAAATATCAGGATAGATGCTTTGGAGCGTCTTAGAGACAAGATACCAACTATCCTCTGCAACCTTGAGAAGATATATCCTCCAGCCTTCTTTGATGTGATGGTGCATTTGGCTGTTCATCTACCCGATGAGGCACTACTTAGAGGTCCAGTACACTATGGCTGGATGTTCCCTATTGAAAGGCGGCTAGGCACTTTCAAGGGCTATGTTAGGAATAGAGCTAGACCCGAGGGTTCCATTGCAGAGGCCTACATTGCTACAGAAGCGTTGACATTCTGCTCAAAATACATTGAAACAGCTGATCAGCTTAGCAAAGACGTGGATGTCGACAATCCCGGGCTCAATGTTTTCGATTATTCTGTTCGAGTTACAGGGAAGAGTCGACAAGAGGACAAACCTAAAGATTTGGACAAAATGGTTTGGTATGTGTTGAATAACTGTCCTGAGATACTACCTTATATCAAGTAAGTGATAAGTACTGCAGCTTATACATCGTAATCTACTAAACTTGTAGCACATTCTTATATATTTAGATGTTTGACGCGATCACTATGTTGTGCAGCATCTACAAAAAGGAGTTACGCCGCAAAATCCAAGAAACATTGGCAAACTGGTTATGGCAGGATTTCCGAAATGGTTCAAGAGCCATGTAAGCTTTTGAATTGCACTATCATTTTTTTAATATATTGAGTACATAAGATGATCAGCTTGTCTATTTTCTAACCATATGATAAGAAGATGCGGGAGGATGGGCAGGCAGTTGATGATGCCCTTTACTCACTAGCAATGGGTCCTAATACTCGGGTAAGACATTATGAATCTTGCGTTGTTGGAGATGTGCGCTACAACACCCTTGCACGAGACGAAGGCAGGGAGACACAAAACAGAGCCGAGCATGGATACCTATGACAAAGAGACAACTGAAATGTATGCTAACATAACAGACATTGTTCAGTTGCAGTATATCTCTAGTTTCGAGGATCATCGGTTTGTGGTTCTGTTGTGCTGTCGTTGGTATAACCTGTTTTCCAGGATCGCAAAACCCACAGCTGATGATTATTTCAAATCCATCAATGTCAAGGCGGCGTACCAGACCAACGAGCTTATTATTTTGGCAAATCAAGCAACACAAATATTTTTCTTGGAAGACACATTTGCACGTAGCGATGACTGGAGAGTAGTGCAAAGGTTTGAGCAGAGGAATTCGTTTAATGAAGTTGCACGACAAGATGATGCTTACACTGCTCCTGATGTACAAGATAACACACATGTTCCTAATATCTTTGAGAACCATCACGTCAATGACGCCGGCGAAAAGATTGCCTGTCGTGTTGTGGACATACAAGAGTTGATCAAGAAGAAGCCAACGTTCGAGGACGTTGAGGACGAAGAAAAGATGACACCGTGGGGAATTATGATTCAGATTGATACACCTGGCGAAGATGTTGACGCTGCTGCTGCGGATGATGATTACATTGCTCTTGTCATATTTGCCCGTCAGAAGACGTTTTTTATCTACTATGTGAAATTGTGTTTGCTATGACAACTAAAACCTGATGAACATGTTGTTTAGTATTTTCCTGTGAGAACATCACTTGTTATGTATGCTGATTTGTGTTTGGTGATTGTATGACGACTAAAACATGATGACATTGTTGTTTAGTTGTACTCATATTTGGCT
The DNA here is from genome assembly GCF_018294505.1 of Triticum aestivum. Lineage (NCBI taxonomy): Eukaryota > Viridiplantae > Streptophyta > Magnoliopsida > Poales > Poaceae > Triticum > Triticum aestivum. Next base: position 417,633,857 of record NC_057814.1, on the reverse strand, counting down.
GTGAAACTTGAATTTCATGACATAGTTTGCTTTTGGACTGCAATTTGCTCGACGTCTTCGAATGAGAACGAAGCTGACCCGACAGGTCCTCTGCTAATTTATTTATTTATTACCAAAAGGGCCTCTGCTATTTATTTATTTATGAGCAGAAGGGGATACCCCCTGATTTCCGTTAATAGAAATCATTAGATGTTCACAACACTACGCCCAGCCTGCTACACAGGTTTCATTCATTACTAGTTTAAGCAAAGTGCTCATGTCATAGCCACTGAATACATCACGAGTGCTACATACACTGCAAATAAAGAGACAATCATGCTACAGAGCACATCGATTTTGCCCATTATCTTCACAAGCTCTTTCATCTCCTCATTGCTGTCAAGGCCGTTCAGCAGCTGTTGCTTGGCCATGATCAGAGGAACTGCATCTTTAACCTTCTGCTCTGCATCTTCCTCTTCTGTCGTTCCTTCAGTTACTTGTCCGACACCCCAACCTGCTGGTATTGGGATTCCTCGGCTAACCAAATTATCAGCATAGTTGCACTCCCCCACATCAGCAACTTCCCAGAAATACAAATCACATGAATCTTCCCTTTTCTGCACGAATCAAATTGGAAGATCAACAACCAAACTATTAAAAAATCAGCAACTGAAAGCAGCAGAACAACACTTAAACATTTTATTACCCCATGATTCGGGCATTTGTAGAAGACTCGGCCAGGGTTGAGGATTGTGGGTGAGACGCGAAGGATGACTCTGCGTGATTTGCAGCAGTGGCACCACACCAACGGCAGCGGGTTCCGATGAGCAACCGCCTGCGGTGCGCGTGCCGGCGGGGGTGTGATGAGACCCACAGGCGATGGTACGGGTGGCGACTTGGCGCATATTTGGTTGTTGCTTGCTGAAGAGCAGGTGGACGAGCAGCCAGCGGACATGGTTGCTGCGGCCAGAGCTTCTGATGCTAGGCAGAGTAAGTAAAGAAGAGGAGAAGTGCACGTTGGATATGTCAGTTGTAGCACCATATATAGTCATAGTCTAGGTTTGGATTCGAACCAGCTACAGGAGCACGTCTCTCTTTTTTCTAAAACTCAGCAACGTCTCTTTACTGGTACACTAGCTTGTTCTGTACGCCTTCTCAAGTCTTTGATTCCTCCACCTGATATCTGGGACCCACCGGAAGGGCCTCTGTATTTCGCGAAAAAAACGTGTCCCCCGCTGACAGATCGGACCCACAAGCTATCTTCGCACGCAAGGAAATGCCTCCTTATTACGGAAAAAAAATGAATATTCCCCCTGCCAGCTGGAACCCAACATCGTGGGAGGCTGACTTGTGGGCCTACCAAGTTGACGGGGACGGAGGGATTTGTCAATTTAGTCAATATGAACGATTCTAGCTCCAGTTACCGTATGATGTTCGTCCAACGACAGTAGTGCTTCTTCAACCTCTGGTCTTCTTGCTCCAGCCGCCCAAAGCAGCGTCGGTCGTGCTGTGTGCTCCTGCCTCCCGTGGCCGGTGATGCTGCCGAGGCCTCACCGCACCCTACTACTCCCACCGCTGGCCAGGGCATCCCTCTACTCACCCACACCCCCTGTTATTCTGCGGCGACGGCAGCCTCACACCGTAGCCAAACCAGTGAACCCTCGTACTCCTCTCCGCGAGGGCATCCACTGTCGCGTCTTCCCCGGCTCCGTGTCGTCCCCTTCCTAGGCCTCGCCGTCGTCCACCGCCTTGGTGCTCTCGGCATGGCATGGTCAATGTGGTCAACCACCGACTTCCATCGGAAGAGTACTGTACGTGGAGAGGCTAACAGCTGGGTCCACGGCCGCAGCTGGGTCCATGACCACAGCCCAGTTTTTTTATGATTTGCCAAGTAAGTCGCTTTGTCAGGACTGTTGGGCTGCAAATCTTTCAAGACGAGGAGAGCTTCATTCGGCTAGCCGAGAAAATGGCCTATCAGTAATGAGAAATGGGATGTACATTTTTAAAACACATCAAACCGGCAATTAGTTTCAAATTTCTTTTTTTTTTCATTTCGAGATTTTAAATTGCATTGATTTTTATGCATGGACAATTTGTTGGATTTTATATTGATTACATTATTTTTAAAATCAGTTTGAATGTGACTCGAAGTTTCGGGATTAAAAACAGTTCGGACCGCACCGAAATATGCGAAATTTCGTATAATTTTTTCACCGTGGCCACAATATGGGCTGTAATGCTAACAAAAAGAATATGGGCTCCAAAAAAACATTAAGAATTAGCAAATGGGCTGTAAATTATTAGAAATAATGGCAGATGGGTTGTATGATGTTTTCCACAGATTTGAGGCTTTCCTAAAAAAAAGGTTGATGCACAAGCAGTGACTATTGGATGTACATCCAACGACCGTCGTGCTTCTTCAATCTCTGCTCTTCCTGCTCCAGCCGCTCAAACAAGCGCCGGCGGGACTACCTGCTCTCTCCTCCCTGTGGCCGGCTGTGCTGCCGCGCAGGTCTCACCACCCCACCGTACTCCCATCGCTAGCCTAGCCATCCCTCTACTCACCCACACTGCTGTTATTCTCCGGCGACGGCAGACGGACCAGTAAACCATCGTACAGTCGTACTCCCCTCCGCATGGGAAACAACTGCCGAGTCTTCCCTGCCTCCGTGTCATACCCTTCCTAGGCCTCGCCGTCGTCCACCGCCCTGGTGCTCTCGGCGCGGCGTGGTCAACGTGGTCAAGGAACGACTTCCATCGGAAGAGTACTATACGTGGAGAGGCTGACAGCTGGGTCCACGGCAGCCGCAAGGAAGTGCCTCCTTATTACATGGAAAATAATTATTCCTCCACCTGACAGCAGGGACCCACCGGACGGGCCATCGTATTTGGCGAAAAAATTGTTTCCCCCTGACTGCTGGGACCCCCCGGACGGGACACCGTATTTCACGAAAAAACGTTCCCCCCGCTGTCAGCTCGGACCCACAGGAAGTGCCTCCTTATTACGCACACAAAAATGAATACTCCCCCTGCTAGTTGGGACCCACCTTGGTGGGTGGCTGACTTGTGGGCCTACTAAGTTGACGGGGACGGAGTGCTTTGTCAACTTAGTCAATATGAACGATTCTAGCTCCAGTGACCGTACGATGTCCATCCAACGGTCGTAGTGCTTCTTCAACCTCTGGTCTTCTTGCTCCAGCCGCCCAAAGCAGCGCCGGTCGTGTCGCATGCCCCTGCCTCCCGTGGCCGGCTATGCTGCCGCGGAGGCCTCACCGCCCCCTACTATTCCCATCGCTGGCCAGGCCCTCCGGCGACGGCAGCCTCACACCGCAGCCGAACCAGTGAACCCTCGTACTCCTCTCTGCGCGGGCTTCCACTGCCGCGTCTTCCCCGGCTCCGCGTCGTCCCCTTCCTAGGCCTCGCCGTCGTCCACCGCCCTGGTGCTCTCGGCGCGGCGTGCTCAACATGGTCAGGGAATGACTTCCATCGGAAGAGTACTATACGTGGAGAGGCTGACAGCTGGGTCCACGGCCGCAGCAAGGAAGTGCCTCCTTATTACGCGCAAAATAATTATTCCTCCACTTGACAACGGGGACCCACTGGATGGGCCACCGTATTTCATGAAAAAAACGTTTCCCCCTGACTGCTGGGACCCACCAGCTACATCTTCGCACGCAAGGAAGTGCGTCCGGGCAAAAAAAAACGATTCGCCCCCCTAACTGCTCGGACCAACCAGCTACATCTTCGCACGCAAGGAAGTGCCTGATAGTCGGTACCCACCTGGTCGAAGCGTACGTAGCATTGTCATTTTGGTCGCGAACGTGTACGTACATACTGGTCGATGTAGAGGCGCGCACGTGTCGTAGTAGAGGCGCGCACGTAGCATGTACACGTACGTACAGCGGCCAGGGTGCAAGAAAGTAAATACGGCCACGTACATACATACGGGCGGGGTCTCGAACGCCTACTCGCACATACGTACGGCCAGGGCTCGTGTACATGGCTGGGTCGGAGCGGAGAAACAGCGTCGTCGTGTTCATGGGGATCCAACCGGCAGGGTCGGAATGGAATGCGTCGTCGTGTTCATCGGGAGGGCTTGGACGGAACAGCCGATGGAAACGAGGCCTCGCGTACCGCAGAACGGAGGAAACGGCCTTGTGTTCGACCGGCCATGTTCGAAACGGGATCCTGTTCATCGGGAGGGGTCTGGCGTACTGCAAAACGGAGGAAACGGACCTCCTACGGTCGAAACAAGGGTCCTGTTGATCGGGAGGGGTGTGGCGTACTGCAAAACGGAGGAAACGGACTTGTGTTTGAGCGCAACGGTCGAAATGGGGGTCCTGTTCATCAGGAGGGGTGTGGCGTACCGCAAAACGGGACTCCACGGGATACTGTTCATCTCCACCGTCGACCCCACCAGCCTCCACGGGCTACTGTTCATCCACCGTCGACCTCCTCCAGCCTCCACCTGCACTGTTCATCCATGGGCTCTTGTTCATCCAGCCTCCACCACGTGCTACTCCACCGGCTACTGTTCAACCAGCCCTCTCCATGGGCTCCTGTTCAACCACCCCTCCACGGGCTACTGTTCATCCGGCCCTCCACCGTCTACTGTTCATCCTACCCTCCACGGGGTGGTCCTGTTCATCCAGCCCTCCACGGGGTCCTGTTCATCCAGCCCCAAGCGGCTCGATCGATCGAGGTCAAGTTCATCCCGAGGCAACACCACGGGGTCCTGTTCATCCACCCCCACCAAGAACTGTTCATCCAAACCCCCCCCAGCAACGCTCACTATTCATCCAGGGGCAGCATCGATCGGCTTCAGTTAGGAGCAGTAGCGAAGGAATCGCTCGATCGGGTTCACTAAACAGCCATCGATCGATCGCTCGGGTTCAGTAACGCATAGCCTGCAGTGCAATCGCTCGGGTTCAGTTAGAGCCCAACGCCTCGCTCGGGTTCAGTTAGAGCCCAACGCCACGCACCCACGCGCGTGCGTGTACGAGAGAAACGCGCATCGCTCGGCCCCGACAACCCACCCTAACCGGGAGCACCCCGATATTTTCCTCGCCCTCGCTTCTACCACGGTTTTTTCCGTCATGGACGGCCCAAAGAATGTCATGCAGCTGCATCTCCGGCCCGCCCAGGACGAAAAGCCCATTTTCTATCATGATTTTTTGTCATAGAAGTAGGACCCCACCACATCTATGATGATACCGGGTTTTGTCACAATTATCATCATAGAAGTGTCATAAGTATGACATAAATTTTTTCGTTCGGCCCAAAATGTCACGTATGTGTCTTTTTTTGTAGTGTTTGGTTCTCTTCCATCAAAGAATTCACCTTGCAAGCCAATAAACACAATAGCCCAAACGGCGGGGTTATGTCCAAGAATATGCATTTTCATCTTATGCTTCCAACTAGCAAAATTAGTGCCATCAAAGTAAGGACCTCTACGGTGGTAATTTCCCTCGCTAGACGCCATACTCTCCTAGGTTGTGTAACCAATGTTATGATCACAAGAAGCTATGGAAATCAAGGCAAATGGAGACCAAAGCTCTGATACCACTTGTAGGATCGAAAGTATGTCTTGAGGGGGGGTGATTAGACTACTTGACCAAATAAAAATCTATCATTTTCCCAATTTTAAGTCTTGGCAGGTTTTAGCAACTTAGCACAAGTCAAGCAATCAACCTACACATGCAAGTCTAAGAGTATAGCAGCGGAATCTAAAAACATAGCACATGAAGGTAAAGGGAGGAGTTTGGAGAGAGCAAACGCAATGTAGACACGGAGATTTTTGGCGTGGTTCCGATAGGTGGTGCTATCGTACATCCACGTTGATGGAGACTTCAACCCACGAAGGGTAACGGCTGCGCGAGTCCACGGAGGGCTCCACCCACGAAGTGTCAACGAAGTGTTGGGGAACGCAGTATTTCAAAATAATTCCTATGGTCACGCAAGATCTATCTAGGAGATGCATAGCAACGAGAGGGGAGAGTGTGTCTACGTACCCTCGTAGACCGAAAGCGGAAGCGTTTGGTAACGCGGTTGATGTAGTCAACGTCTTTGCGATCCAACCGATCCAAGTACCGAACGTACAGCACCTCCGCGATCAGCACTCGTTTAGCTTGGTGACGTCCCTCGAACTCTTGATCCAATTGAGGCCGAGGGAGAGTTCCGTTAGCACGACGGCGTGGTGATGGTGATGATGAAGTTTACTGGCGCAGGGCTTCGCCGAAGCACTACGACGATATGACCGAGGTGTGTAACTATAGAGGGGGCACCGCACATGGCTAAGAGAAACTTTGGTGTGCCTCCTCCCACGTATATAAAGGGGGGAGGAGAGGTGGCCGGCCCTAGAGGGGGCGCGCCATGGGGGGAGTCCTACTTGGACTCCCGGTGCAAGTAGGATTTGTCCCCCCCCTTCCTAGTACAAGTATGAGAAGAAGGGAAGGAGGAAAAGAAGAGAAGGAAGGAGGGGGGCGCCGCCCCCTCCCCTTGTTCAATTTGGACTGGGCAAGGGGGGGTGCCACCTCTGGCCGACCCTCTCTCTTCTCCACTAAGGCCTGTGATGGCCCACTAACTTCCCCCCCCGGGGGGGGTCCGATAACCCCCGGTACTCCGAAACATATCCGATACGGCCCGAACCATTCCGGTGTCTGAATGTAGCCTTCCAATATATGAATCTTTATGTTTCGACCATTTCGAGACTCCTCGTCATGTACGGGATCTCATCCGAGACTCCAAACGAACTTCGGTTGATAAAAACATGAAACTCATAATACAAATCGTCATTGAACGTTAAGCATGTGGACCATATGGGTTCGAGAACTATGTAGACATGACCGAGACACATCTCTGGTCAATAACAATAGCGGAACCTGGATGCTCATATTGGCTCCTACATATTCTACGAAGATCTTTATCGGTCAAACTGCATAACAACATACATTGTTCCCTTTGTCAATGGTATGTTACTTTCCCGAGATTCGACCGTCGGTATCATCATACCTAGTTGAATCTCGTCACCGTCAAGTCTCTTTACTCGTTCCGTAATGCATCATCCCGTAACCAACTGATTAGTCACATTGCTTGCAAGGCTTATAGTGATGTGCACTACCGAGAGGGCCCAGAGTTACCTCTACGAAACACGGAGTGACAAATCCTAATCTTGATCTATGCCAAATCAACAAACACCATCGGAGACACCTGTAGAACATCTTTATAATCACCCAGTTACGTTGTGACGTTTGATAGCACACAAGGTGTGCCTCCGGTATACGGGAGTTGCATAATCTCATAGTCTGAGGAACATGTATAAGTCATGAAGAAAGCAATAGAAGAAAAACTAAACAATCATTATGCTAAGCTAATGGATGGGTCTTGTCCATCACATCATTATCTAATGATGTGATCCCGTTCATTAGATGACAACACATGTCTATGGTTAGGAAACTTAACCATCTTTGATTAACAAGCTAGTCAAGTAGAGGCATACTAGGGATACTTTGTTTGTCTATGTATTCACACATGTACTAAGTTTCCTGTTAGTACAATTCTAGCATGAATAATAAACATTTATCATGATAGAAGGAAATATAAATAACAACTTTATTATTGCCTCTAGGGCATATTTCCTTCAGTCTCCCACTTGCACTAGAGTCAATAATCTAGTTCACATCGCCATGTGATTTAACACCAATAGTTCACATCGTCATGTGATTTACAATCTATAGTTCACTTCGCCATGTGACCAACACCCAAAGGGTTTACTAGAGTCAATAATCTAGTTCAGTTCACCATGTGATTAACACCCAAAGAGTACTAAGGTGTGATCATGTTTTGCTTGTGAGAGAAGTTTAGTCAACGGGTCTGCCACATTCAGAGCCGTATGTATTTTAAGAATTTTCTATGTCTACAATGCTCTGCATGGAGCTACTCTAGCTAATTGCTCCCACTTTCAATATGTATCCAGATTGAGACTCAGAGTCATCCGGATTGGTGTAAAAGCTTGCATCGACGCAACTCTTTACGACGAACACTTTATCACCTCCATAACCGAGAAATATATCCTTAGTGTTCTAAGGATAATTTTGACCGTTGTCCAGTGATCCACTCCTGGATCAATATCGTACCCTATTGCCAAACTCATGGCAAGGTACACAATAGGTTTGGTACACAGCATAGCATACTTTATAGAACCTATGGCTGAGGCATAGGGAATGACTTTCATTCTCTTTCTATTTTCTGCCATGGTCGTGTTTTGAGTCTTACTCAACTTTACACCTTGTAATACAGGCAAGAACTCCTTCTTTGACTGTTCCATTTTGAACTACTTCAAAATCTTGTCAAGGTATGTGCTTTGTGAAAGTCCAATTAAGCGTCTCGATCTATCTCTATAGATCTTGATGCCCAATATATAAGCATCTTCACCGAGGTCTTTCATTACAAAATTGTTATTCAAGTATCCTTTTATGCTATCCAGAAATTCTGTATTATTTCCAATCAACAATATGTCATCCACATATAATATTAGAAATGCTACAGAGCTCCCACTCACTTTCTTGCAAATACAGGCTTCTCCAGAAGTCTTTATAAAACCATATGCTTTGATCACACTATCAAAGCATATATTCCAACTCCGAGAGGCTTGCACTAGTCCATAAATGGATCGCTGGAGCTTGCACACTTTGTTTTGTTAGCACCTTTAGGATCGACAAAACCTTCTGGTTGCATCATATACAACTCTTCTTTAAGAAATCCATTAATGAATGCAGTTTTGACATCCATTTGCCAAGTTTCATAAAATGCGGCAACTACTAACATGATTCAGACAGACTTTTAAGCATCGATGCGAGTGAGAAAATCTCATTGCAGTCAACACCTTGAACTTGTCGAAAACCTTTTGCGACAATTCAAGCTTTGTAGATAGTAACACTACTATCAGCGTATGTCTTCCTCTTGAAGATCCATTTATTCTCAATGACTCGCCGATCATCGGGCAAGTCAATCAAAGTCCATACTTTGTTCTCATACATGGATCCCATCTCAGATTTCATGGCCTCAAGCCATTTCGCGGAATCTGGGCTCATCATCGCTTCCTCATAGCTTGTAGGTTCATGATGGTCTAGTAACATGACTTCCAGAACAGGATTACCGTACCACTCTGGTGCGGATCATACTCTGGCTGACCTACGAGGTTCGGTAGTAACTTGATCTGAAGTTTCATGATCATCATCATTAACTTCCTCACTAATTGGTGTAGGCATCACTGGAACTGATTTCTGTGATGAGCTAGTTTCCAATTTGAGAGAAGGTACAAATACCTCATCAAGTTCTACTTTCCTCCCACTCACTTCTTTCGAGAGAAACTCCTTCTAGAAAGGATCCACTCTTAGCAACAAAGATCTTACCTTCAGATATGTGATATAAGGTGTACCCAACAGTTTCTTTTGGGTATCCTATGAAGACGCACTTCTCTGATTCGGGTTGGAGATTATCAGGCTAAAACATTTTCACATAAGCATCGCAACCCCAAACTTTAAGAATGACAGCTTAGGTTTCTTGCTAAACCACAGTTCATACGGTGTCGTCTCAATGGATTTTTAGACGGTGCCCTATTTGACGTGAATGCAGCTATCTCTAATCCATAACCCCAAAACGATAGTGGTAAATTGGTAAGAGACATCATAAATCGCACCATATCTAATAAAGTATGGTTACGACGTTCGGACACACCATTATGCCATGGTGTTCGAGGTGGCATGAGTTTGTGAAACTATTCCACATTGTTTTAATTGAAGGCCAAACTCGTAACTGATAATCCCCAAGTGCAGGGAATCATCATAGCAATTTCCAAAGGTGGAAGTGATAAGTATGGAGTGTCGAACCCACAAGGATCTAAAGGTAAGATCAATATTCTCTCAAGTCCTATCTACCACTGATACGACTCTACATACACCGAACGTTTGCTTCCAACTAGATACGAGAAATAAAACTACGTTGTGGGTGTGAAGAGGATAACTTGGCATGATGTCGGAGAGCTAAAATATAAAAGTAGGTGCTGTTATCATAAAGTTAGAATATATTACTAAATATTATAAATAGCGAGTGTGGAATAATGATGGGTCGGTGTGCGGAATTGTCCTAGGCAATTGTTAACAAGATCGGTAATCACTATTGCAATTTCATATGAGGGAGAGGCATAAGCTAACATACTTTCTCATCTTGGATCATATGCACTTATGATTGGAACTCTAGCAAGCATCCGCAACTACTAAAGATCATTAAGGTAAAACCCAACCATAGCATTAAAGCATCAAGTCCCCTTTATCCCATACGCCGTGACCCACTTATCTGTGTTTATGCTTCTATCAGTCAAGCAACGCAGACAATAAGTAAACCATGGACATATCGCAACACCCCACAACGGGAATCCCTCACGCTTGCGCGACATGGAGGGCACCATAGGACAACAGCAAAAAAACATACAACTCATACCAATCTAGATCATCAATCAACCCAAAGACAAAGGATATCTACTCAAAACATCATAGGATGGCAACACATCATTGGATCATAATATGTGGCATAAAGCACCATGTTCAAGTAGGGATTACAACGGGGTGCAGGAGAGTGGACCGCATAAAAGAGATGAGGATGGTGATGATGATGGTGATGTTGATGAAGACGATCACCACGGCTATGATTCCCCTCCTGATGGCATTCCGGCGCCAACAAAAGAGAGGAGGAGAGGTTCTCCCCCTTGTGCTTCCTCCTCCATGGCCCCCCTGGATGGGGAGAGGTTCTTCCTCTAGTCCTTGGCCTTCATGGCGATGATGGCCCCTCCGGGATCCTCCTCCACGGCCTCCGATGATGATGGCCCCCTTCGGCAGGGTGCCGGAGAGGGCCTAGATTGATTTCTCGTGGCTACAGAGGCTTGCGGCGGCGGAACTTCCGATCTAGGTTAATTTCTGGAGGTTTGGGTATTTATAGGAGAGGTTGGCGTCGAGAACAAGTCAGGGAGCCCCACGGGTAGTCCACGAGGCACAGGGGCGCGCCCCCACCCTCGTGGGGCCCACGGTACTCCCCTCCGGTAGATTTTTGTTCCAGTATTTTTCATATTTTCCAGAAAATTTCTCTGTTGATTTTCAGCGCATTCCGAGAACTTTTATTTCTGCACAAAAACAACACCATGGTATTTCTGCTGAAAACAGCATCAGTCCGGGTTAGTTCTAATCAAATGATACCAAAATCATATAAAACTATTGTAAACATGGCATGAATACTTCATAAATTATAGATACGTTGGAGACGTATCAGCATCCCCAAGCTTAATTCCTGCTCGTCCTCGAGTAGGTAAATGATAAAAGAAATAATTTATGAAGTGTGAGTGCTAGCAAGTGCACAAGTTTGATCAATGATAATTTCAATCACCTTTTCTAGCATCATTATATGTCATAACAGTAGCTCATCTCATAAAACTTTTCATGATCAAGTAACAAGCTATTCACATGTTAAAGTATAGATCATAAACTTTCTTGAAATTAACAGACTATATTCTCAGTCATCAAACAATTGCAATTCATCTTATTTTCAGGAAGGGTCTATGTCAGAGCTTAGAAAACTCCACATACTCAACTATCATTTAATCTTTCACAATTGCTAACACTCACGTGATATTTATGGGTTCAAAGTTTTAATCGGACACAGAGAAAGATAGGGTCTTATAGATTCGCCTCCCAACCTTTTACCTCAAGGGTAATGTCAACAATAATAGTTCATGATAACTTACATCCAATTGGATATATATATATATATATATATATATATATATATATATATATATATATATATATCAGGATCTTTCCAACACAATGTGCTTGCCAAAGGATAAAATGTAAAAAGGAAAGGTGAAGATCACCATGACTCTTGCATAAGGTAGAAGATAAACGTAAAAGATAGGCCCTTCGCAGAGGGAAGCAGAGGTTGTCATGCGATTTTAAGGTTGGATGCACAAAATCTTAATGCAAAAGGACGTCACTTATATTGCCACTTGTGATAGGGACCTTTATTATGCAGTCCATCGGTTTTATTGCTTCCATATCACAAGATCGTATAAAGCTTATTTTCTCCACACTAATAGATCATACATATTAAGAGAGCATTTTTTATTGCATGTACCGATGACAACTTACTTGAAGGATCTTACTCAATCCATAGGTAGGTATGGTGGACTCTCATGGCAAAACTCGTTTTAAGGGATGTTTGGAAGCACAAGTAGTATTTCTACTTGGTGCAAAGAATTTGGCTAGCATGAGAGGGAAAGGCAAGATCGACATGTTGGATGATCCAAGACAATATAACGTCTCAGATATAGGAAAACATAACCCATTAAGTTGTCTTCCTTGTCCAACATCAACTTTTTAGCATGTCATATTTTAATGAGTGCTCACAATTACAAAAGATGTCCAGGATAGTATAATTATATTTGAAATCTCTCTTCCTTCAATATTCTTTCATGAATTGTTCAAGTGACCAATTCTACGTTTGCTAACTTTCAATAAGTTTACTACCTATACTTATTCTGTGTGAAGTCATTACTCCCCATGTTATAAGCATATGAAACATATATTAATTCAGATTTATGATATTCAATTCATTCAACCATTTACTCATAGGATATACGTGAAGCACGTGAGTAAATGACAAACTACTCCAAAAAGATATAAGTGAAGAACACTGAGTAGGCAAATAATTAACTAGCCATGGGAGGATTCTATTTCATTCAAGATTTCAGATCCAAAGATTTTATTCAAACAGCAAGTAAAATTGAAAATATGCTCCAAGAAAAACACATATCATGTGACGAATAAAAATATAGCTCTCAGTAAGGTATACCGATAGTTTTGAAGACGAAAGAGGGGATGCCTTCCGGGGCATCCCCAAGCTTAGGAGCTTGAGTCTTCCTTGAATATTACCTTGGGGTGCCTTGGGCATCCCCAAGCTTAGGGTCTTTCCACTCCTTATTCTCCTCATATCGATATCTCACCCAAAGCTTAAAAACTTCAATCACACAAAACTTAACGGAACTTCATGAGATAGGTTAGTATGATAAAGAGTAAACCATTCACTTTGGTACTGTCAAAGACAAGGTTCATAATTGTTCTCACACAATGCCTAATGTACCATATCATTTCTACAATTTATATTGAGAAATGTAATCCATAGAAACTAGAAAACAAGCAAACTATGCAATGAAAACAGAATCTGTCAGAAACAGAACAGTCTGTAATGATCTGAACAGCAACCATACTTCTGCTATTCCAAAAATTATTAAATAAATTGGTGGACGTGAGGAATTTTTCTATTAATCTTCTTCAAAAAGAATCAACTCAAAAAGCACTCCTCTGTAAAATATGGCAGCTAATCTCGTGAGCGCAAAGTTTCTGTTTTTTACAGCAAGATCACATTAACTTTCACCCAAGTCTTCCCAAAGGTCTTACTTGGCACTTTATTGAAACAAAAGCTATAAAACATGATTACTACCGTATCTTAATCATGTAAACACACAAAAACAGTAAGTGTAAATATTGGGTTGTCTCCCAACAAGCGCTTTTCTTTAGTGCCTTTTAGCTAGGCATGATGATTTCAATGATGCTCACATAAAACAAAAGAATTGAAACATAAGGAGAGCATCATGAAGAATATGACTAGCAAATTTAAATCTAACCCACTTCCTATGCCTAGATATTTTGTGAGCACATAATTTATAGGAACAAGAATCAACTAGCATAGGAAGGCAAAACAAGTATAACTTCAAAACTTTAAGCACATAGAGAGGAAACTTGATATTATTGCAACTCCTACAAGCATATATTCTTCCCTCATATTAATTTTCAGTAGCATCATGAATGAATTCAACAATATAACCATCACATAAAGCATTCTTTTCATGATCTACAAGCATATAATTTTTTCTACCCTCCACATGAGCAAAATTCTTCTCATTTGGAATAGTGGGATCACTAATTCCTAAAGTTGACACTTCTAAACCTGCTTTAGATGATAGTATTATTCATACTCCAAAAGATATAAGTGAAGTTCATGGATCATTCTACAATTAACATAGACTAACCAATATCCAAGCTCAAAATATATAAGTGAAGCACACGAAGCATTCTATAAAACCATACTCAAAAGATTTAAGTGAAGCACAAAGAGCAATTCTATAAGATCATACTTAAAAGATATAAGTGAAGCACATGAAGTATTCTATAAATAAATGAAGGGCTATCTCATACTAGCATGGTTCTTAAAGGAAAAACAAAAACACAAAGGACACAAATCATCCACACAAAACAAAAACCGAGGTATACCGATATTTGTTGAAGAAGAAAGATGGGATGCCAACCGGGGCATCCCCAAGCTTAGATGCTTGAGTATCCTTTGAAATATTTACTTGGGGTTCCTTGGGAATCCCCAAGCTTGAACTCTTGCCTCTCTTTATTCTTCTCATATTGATAGCTCCTCGATCTTCAAACACTTCATCCACACAAAACTTTAACAAAAACTTTGTGAGATCCGTTAGTGTAATAAAGCAAACTACCACTTTAAGGTACTGTAATGAACTCATTAATTATTTGTATTTGTGTTAAACCTAATGTATTACAACTTCTCTATGGTTCATACCCCCCGATACTAGCCATAGATTCATCAAAATAAGCAAACAACACGCGAAAAACAGAATCTGTCAAAAACAGGACAGTCTGTAGTAATCTGGAAGTTTAGTAAACTTCTGTAACTCCAAAAATTATGAAATAAATTTGAAAATTTGAACAATTTGTACAGAAGTAATGTGAAAAAAGTTTCAGACCCATTTGACCTTCCAGTAAAAAATGTAAAATCATGCTCTACGGCCAAAGTTTCTTTTTTGTTCTGCACATAGTAAACAAGCAATCTACTCATCCTAAAACCAAAGCTTGGCACATTATTTTTATAATACAATGGATATACACAAGGGGATAATTATATACAGAGAAACTTCCATGAAAAATTATACATTGTTTCCGTGAGCATGAACACAAGTGCTCAAGGTCGACCCTCACTTCTTCAATGCATAACTTTCCAATCACTTCTCTTTTTGAAAAACTTTTTAGGCATGAGAGGCAAAAAGAATTTGTATTTCCATTCTTTTAAATTTTTTTGTATGTTTCACACACAACTAACCAGAAAATAAAAGGAAAAACAAAATCTACTTAGTGAAGAAAGAAAACAAGCACACACGAGAATATCAACCCCACGCTATTGCTCCCCGGCAACGGCGCCAGAAAAGATCTTGATAATCCCCAAGTGCAGGGAATCATCGTAGCAATTTCCAAAGGTGGAAGTGATAAGTATGGAGTGTCGAACCCACAAGGAGATAAAGGTAAGATAAATATTCTCTCAAGTCCTATCTGCCACTGATACGACTCTACGTACACCGAACGTTTGCTTCCAACTAGATACGAGAAATAAAACTACGTTGTGGGTGTGAATAGGATAACTTTGCATGATGTCGGAGAGCTAAAATATAGAAGTAGGTGCTTTTATCATAAAGTTTGAATATATTAATAAATATTATAAATAGCGAGTATGGAATAATGATGGGTCGGTGTGCGGAATTGTCCTAGGAAATTGTTAACAAGATCGGTAATCACTATTGCAATTTCATATGAGGGAGAGGCATAAGCTAACATACTTTCTCATCTTGGATCATATGCACTTATGATTGGAACTCTAGCAAGCATCCGCAACTACTAAATATCATTAAGGTAAAACCCAACCATAGCATTAATGCATCAAGTCCCCTTTATCCCATACGCCGTGACCCACTTATCCGTGTTTATGCTTCTATCAGTCAAGCAACGCAGACAATAAGTAAACTATGGACATATTGCAACACCCTACAGCGAGAATCCCTCACGCTTGCGCAACACGGAGGGCACAGTAGGACAGCACCAAAATAAAACATACAACTCATACCAATCTAGATCATCAATCAACCCAAAGACAAAGGATATCTACTCCAAACATCATAGGTTGGCAACACATCATTGGATCACAATATGTGGCATAAAGCACCATGTTCAAGTAGGGATTACAGTGGGGTGCGGGAGAGTGGACCGCGTAAAAGAGATGAGGATGGTGATGATGATGGTGATGTTGATGAAGACGATCACCGCGGCGATGATTCCCCTCCCGATGCCACTCCGGCGCCACCAAGAGAGAGGAGGAGAGGTTCTCCCCCTTGTGCTTCCTCCTCCATGGCCTCCCCCTGGATGGGGAGAGGTTCTCCCTCTGGTCCTTGGCCTTCATGGCGATGATGGCCCCTCCGGGATCCTCCTCCATGGCCTCCAGTGATGATGGCCCCCTCCGACAGGGTGCCGGAGAGGGCCTAGATTGATTTCTCGTGGCTACAGAGGCTTGCGGCGGCGGAACTTCCGATCTAGGTTAATTTCTGGAGGTTTGGGTATTTATAGGAGAGGTTGGCGTCGAGAACAAGTCAGGGGCCCCACGGGTAGTCCACGAGGCACAGGGGCACGCCCAGGGGGGTGGGCACGCCCCCCACCCTCGTGGGGCCCACGGGACTCCCCTCCGGTAGATTTTTGTTCCAGTATCTTTCATCTTTTCTAGAAAAATTCTCCGTTGATTTTCAGTGCATTCCGAGAACTTTTATTTCTGCACAAAAAAACAACACTACGGTAGTTCTGCTGAAAACAGCGTCAGTCCGGGTTAGTTCTAATCAAATCATACCAAAATCATATAAAACTATTGTAAACATGGCATGAATACGTCATAAATTATAGATACGTTGGAGACATATCAGTAACTCAAATATTCGCCTCCGCGATCAGATCGTAGAAACTTTATTTTCTTGTTACGATGATTCTCCACTTCACTCTGAATTTCTTTGAACTTTTCAAATGTTTCAGACTTGTGTTTCATTAAGTAGATATGCACATATATGCTTAAATCATCTGTGAAGGTCAGAAAATAACTATACCCGCTGCGAGCGTCAACACTCATCGGACCGCAAACATCAGTATGTATTACTTCCAATAAGTTATTGGCTCGCTCCATTATTTAGGAGAACAGAGTCTTTAGCCATCTTGCCTATGAGGCATGGTTCGCAAGCATCAAGTGATTCCAAAAGCCCATCAGCATGGAGTTTCTTCATGCGCTTTACACCAATATGACCTAAACGGCAGTGCCACAAAATAAGTTGCACTATCATTATTAACTTTGTATATTTTGGCATTAATATTATGTGTATCACTGTGATCGAGATTCATTAAACCATTTACATTGGATTTAAGACCATAGAAGGTTTTATTCATGTAAACAAAACAAAAATTATTCTATGACTTTACATGAATAACTATATCGCAATAAACATTATCCAATCATATTTATGCTCAATGCAAACACCAAATAACATTTATTTAGTTCCAATACTAATCACGAAGGTAGAGGGAGTATGCGATGGTGATCTTATCAACCTTGGAATCATTTCCAACACACATCATCACCTCGCCCTCAACTAGTCTTTTGTTCATTTTGTAACTCCTGTTTCAAGTTACTAATCATAGCAACTGAACCAGTATCAAACACCCAGGGGCTACTATGAACACTAGTAAAGTACACATCAATAACATGTATATCATATATACTTTTGTTCACTTTGCCATCCTTCTTATCCGCCAATTATTTGGGGTAGTTCCGCTTCCAGTGACGATTCCTTTTGTAGTAGAAGCACTCAGTTTCAGGCTTAGGTCTAGCTTTGGGTTTCTTCACGGGAGCAGCAATTTGCTTGCCGTTCTTCTTGAAGTTCCCCTTCTTCCCTTTGCCCTTTTTCTTGAAACTAGTGGTCTTGTTAACCATCAACACTTATGCTCCTTCTTGATTTCTACCTCTGCAGTTTTTAGCATCGCGAAGAGCTCAGGAATTGTATTATCCATCCCTTGCATATTATATGTAGCGACCCGACCCGAATGGATCAAGTCTCTGTGCTTAAGTGTCATCGCTGGATCGGTATACTGACACACACAGTACTCGAGGATTTATAACAGAGGTAAATCACATGTATAAAGTAACATAAATACTATTACCTCAATCCAAATAGCGGAAGTAACAAGGTTGTGGATTCCCATCAACACCAACGACAAAGTTGAGTGTAGAAATCATAACCCTAACGTATCACTTACTCGTCGTAAGAATCCTGGAACATGAAACGTTGTAGCCCGAAAACGGGCCAGCACATGGAATATGCTGGCAAAATAACACCATAGAGAAATGATGAACAAGGGCTATCACTACATGCATATATGGCTGGTGGAAAAGCTCTATGGTTATAATGTTTTTGCGAAAAGCCAATTTTTCCCTACGGCAAAGGAATAAATTTTATTTAACTATCATGGTGGTTGTGAAACATTGAGATGGTTGACAGCATCTCAATCCCAATTAAGTATCATCATTAACCCAACAATATTAATTAAAGTAACATGATGAGATCAATATGAATATCCAAAGACCAGAGACTCAAAGTTGTCCATAACCGGGGACACGGCTAATCATGATTAGTTTGTACACTCTGCAGAGGTTTGCACACTTTTCCCCACAAGACTCGATCTCCTCCTTTGGATTTCTCGCACTGCACGGTGTTTGAGAAACGGATGACCGAGACACAGCCTTTCAGAAGCATTAACTCTAACCCCGAGTAGACAGTACCAACCTACACCCCTACATCTGCTAGCCTACCACTGGAAGAGGTCATGCAACATACTCAACTATGCTAGAGCCCATAATAGCTTGTGGCTGCACACGGAAGTTTCTAGCATGAATAATCTTATGATCCCTTTGAGTCTGGGTGGCGGTCCATAGGATGATCACACGGGTACTCCGGGATATCCAAAAATACAGGCAACACTGGGTTCTCCAGGTGCCTCAATCCACCCAGATGTTTAGTTAAGTAGCCACCTTAAGTTGAACCATTAATTAACAATCTCACATCTGCATGGAAATTCACTCAGACCCAATGCACGTCTACGAGCATAGCATAGCAATATAAGCAAACATAGAAGTAACTCCCAAAGGTTTGATAATAAATAGGGCAATAGGTTCCTACCTCATCAACTACTTCCCAATACCCACATGTTATCAATCCTACTCATGCAATGTTTGAGGGTTGAATCTAATGCATAAAAACTGGGTATGAAAGGGATATGATCAAAGTGTTACTTGCCTGCAATGTTGATGAAGATGATTCGCACTCAAAAATCTTGATAGATCTACTCGTCACACTCCGTCAATCTATCGTAAGCAAGCAATAGCAACCACACATAAGCAATGACTCAAAAAATCAGAAAGAACGAAGAAGACAGTTCGGAAAACATCAAAACAAAGCAAATAACTCTCGCAACATAAAACAATTTCTAACAGTACCAAAATTATGTGAATTTGGCCTTATCAGAAAGTTTAGGTCAAGAGCTTCGAATTGCAAAAAGAATCAACTCAAACGGAGTTATAAAACTCAAGTTATGATCAAAAGAAGTTTGAATTCAAATCTGTTTTAAATCAAATTTTAAAACTTTCAAAAACATGTTTGAGTTGGATTTACTGGATAGAGGGGATCATAACGAAGACGTGGGCGTTGGTTTCGTTGGATTTGGACAAACGAGTAAAAAGATGTGACCGTTTGAAGAACATGGACTAAACTGTAAATAAAATCATCATAGATAGGTCCCTGGCGAAAAATAAACAGAAAAAGGAAAAGCTAAATAATGAAAGTTCGTTTATAGGATCTAAACAGTGGACGTTCGTTGTTTAATAAAACCCAAAAAACAGATCTAGTCTAGGTTTTTTTTAAACGAACTTGCAAAAAAACCGGATTGGACCGGCGGGTTATACCGGTTCAGTAGCGGTTCGGCGGCGGCGGGGAAATTCCGGCGAGGCGGGGAAGTGGCGACAGCGAGCTCCGGCGTGGCGCGGCGAATCGGGCGGGGCGTGGCGAGGTGGCTCC
>NC_057814.1:417277397-417278078 GCF_018294505.1 Triticum aestivum | reverse complement strand
TAATCGGTCAAGCAATGACAGGTCATCCGCAGCAGTAACCTCTTCTTGTTCCGGCTCTTCTTGTTCCTCCTCTGGGGCGATGTCGGATTCACTGTCGCTGTCTACTTCAATGTTTTGGGGTGAAGTATAGCGGTTCTTGAAACGCTTTTTGGAAAGACGTGTCTCTTGGAAGAATTCTCCTTCATATGTGTCTGGGTTAATGTGAGGTTCATAATCCTCTTCCTTTGGGGGAGATAGTCTAGCACGTGGCGGCACTTCATAAACGACATCCCAACCTTTCAGATTTGGATTAGTTTGGCAGGCCCACGGTAGATAGAATACTTGGGTCGCCTGTTGAGCCGTAATATAGACATCAGGAACATCTAAATGGGTGCTTTGGTTGATTTCAACTAGCCCTATATGTTCATGAGTCCTTCTAGTCTCCTTCGGCTGAAACCAATAACATTTGAAGACTACGACATTCGGTCGGGTGTCGGGGTGGAGTCGGGTGTCGGGGTTGGGGGTCAGGGGGTCTTCTCATTCTTCTACTACTTCTACTTCTTCTCATTCTTCTACTTCTTCTCATCCCCCGTCTTTTTCTTCTTCTTCTTCTTCTTCTTCTTCTTTCTCCTCCTCCTCCTCCTCCTCTTCTTCTTCTTCTTCTTCTTCTTCTTCTTCTTCTTCTTCTTTCTCCTCCTCCTC